>NC_081795.1:18629860-18914860 GCF_963082965.1 Carassius carassius | reverse complement strand
TCAGCTGATCATCAATCATAACTCCAAGGCTTCTAGCTGTTTTTGAAGGAGTTATGGTTGATGTGCCTAACTTGATGGTGAAATTGTGATGAAACAATGGGTTTGCTGGAATCATAAGCAGTTCTGTCTTGGCAAGGTTGAGTTGAAGGTGATGGTCCATCATCCAGGAAGAAATGTCTGTTAGACAAGCTGAGATGCGAATAGCTACCATGGGATCATCAGGATGGAATGAGAGGTAGAGTGGAGCATCATCAGCATAGCAGTGGTATGAAAAGCCATGTTTCTGAATGACAGAACCTAATGATGCCATGTAGACAGAGAAGAGAAGTGGTCCAAGAACTAAGCCCTGCGGCACTCCAGTAGTTACATGTTGTGACTTGGACACCTCACCTCTCCAAGATACTTTGAAGGACCTATTTGATAGGTAAGACTCAAACCATTGAAGTGTGGTTCCTGCGATGCCTTTTGCTAGTAGGGTTGATAGGAGGATCTGGTGGTTAACCGTGTCAAAAGCAGCGGAGAGATCAAGCAGGATAAGTACTGAAGATTTGGATTCTGCTCTTTCCAGTCTTAGAGCTTCAACAACTGAGAGCAAGGCCGTCTCAGTTGAATGTCCACTTCTGAAGCCAGATTGGTTGCTGTCAAGGAGGTTGTTGTGTGTGAGAAATGTAGAGACTTGGTTGAACACAGCTCGTTCAAGTGTTTTTGCAATGAAAGGAAGAAGGGAAACTAAAAGAGATGGGTTGAGGTTGGGTTTCTTAAGTAGTGGAGTTATACGTGCCTGTCTAAATGATGAGGGAAAAACACCAGTGTGGAGGGATGTGTTGATGATGTGAGTGAGTGCAGGTACAACTGCAGGAGAAATGGCTTGAAGGAGATGAGATGGAATAGGATCAAGCGGGCAAGTAGTAGGGTGATTAGAGAGTGGAGCAGAAAGTATCAGTAGCACTGTTAGCATCCAAAGATGCAAACAGTTTAGGGGAAGGAAGTGAAGATGAAACCATTGCAGATAGCCGGCAGGGTGAAAGTGTGCGTAGGTTACGTCGAAAGATGATATGTGGAGGGGTAAGTGATGTGTCAGGGACCATGTTGAGGTTAAGAGTGAGGAGGAAGTGATCCGACGTGTGCAGTGGAGTAACCAGAACATGATCAGTAGAGCAGTGTCGTGTATAAATAAGGTACAGTTGGTTGCCTGATTTGTGAGTAGCAGTAGTTGACACTTGGCTGAGATCAAAAGAGGCAAGCAGAGTGTGGAAATCAGCAAACAGAGGTTTATCTAGATGGATGTTGAAATCTCCAAGCATAACTAGGGTAGTACCATCCTCAGAAAAGGTTGAGATCAACACATCTAATTCATCCAAAAAGTTACCCAGTGTTCCTGGGGGTCGATAGACAACTACAAAATGTATTTTAAAAGGGTAGGTAACAGTAACTGAATGAGATTCAAAGGAGCTGTTGATACCCAAAGATGGTAAAGGATTAAATTTCCTATCATTAGAGATGAACAGACCAGTACTTCCACCTCTTCCAGTCAAACGGGGGGAGATTTAGAAATTTAAGAAATTATTGGAGAGTGCTGCAGGTGTAGCAGTGTCCTCTGGTTTGATCCAGGTCTCGGTTAGGGCCATGAGATTAAGCTTTGAATGACTAATAGTAGAAGTAATGAAATTGGCTTTGTTTACAGCAGACTGGCAATTCCAGAGACCAATAGAAAAAGAAAGTAGTGTATTAGCAGATATAGGCAAAGTGTGCAGATTGTTAAGATTGTGCTGTCTACATTGTGTGATGTGTGGTTTGCGAGTGGTAGTGATAGTAGGGATCTGGAAACACATAGTAAGATTTGGTTATAAACAAAAAACAACTGAAACAGAAATGAAACAAGGAGAAGGAAAAAGAGATTAATCAAAACAATACTTATATTCCCTGCCGGTTTCCCTGCCCGGTGGAGTCGCACAGTAGAGTCGATGGTCTGCCGCGGTATACTAATCTTTTTAAAACCCGACAAAACAGAAATTGAATTCAGCTGAACGCACTTTACTGTTTATCACAACAAAGGTCTAAGCAAGCGCACAACACTGACAACGTATGCGATAGAGTACGAGACTAAACGCAGCACGTCTCAACACAGTAAACAAACAAGTGTTTCCTAGCAACGACAACTGCGCTAAACACTAATGAGACAAGAAGTAAATACACTTGCGATCTGCTTTTAACTCCCGCTGATTTAACTGCTTCTCACAAAGGGTATTTCTTTACACTTTCTTGGCTGGCACTTGAACGCACTTTACTGTTTATCACAACGGAGGTCTAAGCAAGCGCACAAAACACTGACAACGTATGCGATAGAGTCCGAGACCAAACGCAGCACATCTCAACACAGTATATATATATATATATATATATATATACACACACACACACACACACACACAGTCACACAGTCACACAATCAAACCATATACATATATATATGTCAGCTGATATTGTTATATTCATCTGATGGATTAATAAACATATAGTGTAAGTAACTTATCTTATCTTATATTATATTATATTATATTATATTATATTATATTATATTATATTATATTATATTATATTATATTATATTATATTATAGTATTTACATTTTGTCTTGTATAATAATAATGATAATAATAATAATAATAATAATAATAATAATAATAATATTAATAATGTGCTAAACTTCATGCCTAAATCTTATGTATATATCTACTTTCTCCTCTTTCTGGTATCCGATTTTTGATTAAAAGGGGTAGTTTTAAGAATGATTTTGCCAACAGAGCTGATTGTTTAAGGTGTAAATATTTGGGCCTAAGCACAGAGCTTCAAAACTGAAACTTCAAAGATAAAAATGAACAATGGCTGGAACACACAGATAGAGACAGGGAGACTGTGTAATTAGTGAATATTTACAAATGGGAACGACTTTTTCTGTGGTGGAATGTGACGCTACATTTAGGTGCCAGTGTTACTTCACACATCACATTTGGACATATTACCCACCATACGGCTTCTCTGAATATGATCAATTACAAACATGCTGTCTGAAAGCTGTACATAAATAAGCAGTATGCACACTCATCACGCTCATCAAGACAGAGCGAGAAAACCATAGGGAAGAAAGACAGCACTAGATTACTGAGTATAATTACCATGACACACTGTTAAATGATATCAAATTTGCATCTCAGTGTAAATATGATACAAGCTGCCATGCTTGTTTTTCAAGACAAGTAACATATTATCAGCAATAACACAAAACATGGAGATGCATATACTTATAGACTTATAGCCTACAGTATGTGGTAACACATTCTATGAAACCTGTAAATAATGCATACAGTACATAAATAAAAGCACAGATAAATAAATGCTAATGAGAATTAACACTATTACTTTTGATTGAATCTTTTATGATATGAATAGATTTCATCTTATTTATTTATTCCATTTATATATTAGGATTATTAGATGAACAGAAATTTCAAAAGAACATCTCAGGTTATGTATGTAACCATGGTTCCCTGAGAAGAGAACGAGACACTGCGTTCTCTAGGGGTCGCTATGGTAAATGCCTTCAGAGTGGAAACCATGGTTACATACGTAACCTGTGACGTTCCCTTTTGAGGTAACTTCAAACTGCATCCTCTAGGGGTCACTATGGGCCACCATGCTGAGGGGAGTGCATGCCAGAAACCATAGCGAGCACTAAGTACCAACTCTACCAAAGCCCTGGGTGTTGCCCCTAGGATGCCTTGATGGCTGTCAGTGACATTATCCCCTCAGGCCAAGGGACTGAGCTGCATACCCTAAACAATTTCCTTGACAAGGACTGGGCTGAGAAGCCCGAGCCAAGGACAGCGCTCAAAGGGTGGGAGTCTAAAAAAATATATATTCCTTTGAGGGTAAAAGGTTATATGTCTAAAAGCCAAATTCTGGCCTATCACAAAGGGGGCTACTGCTAGCTCTGAATGAGCTTGCTCAAAGAACTGACTCGACAGATCTTTGGTAGCAAACAACCTACTCAGAAATGTATCAACAGGGATACTTAGAGGCTGAGTGGACCCTTACCATAAAATATTTTAGAAAGTGCGCACAATGCCTAGTGTGCACACTTACCACAATGTGGATTTTTTTGACAGTGCACGGAAGCTCAGCGTGTGCACGAACCATAACATGGATTTAGAAACACTGTTACAGGGGTAACCAAAAACTGTCCCTTCAGACAGGCTTGGGAACCCAGCGTGACTGTGGCACGCTTAGGAAGTTGCACTAAATTCAGTGGGAGGCCGCATGCTCAGAGCACATGTGGATTGAAAAGGCATATCTCACAGAAAGTTTTGCCAACTCAACCATAACAGTCAAAGAACAGACTCCTGTGGATCCATTAATGCATAGCTAGTAGGGACATAGCACACAGCTCTCAGACTGAAAAGGGGACACCAGTGCCCGACTGGGAAGCAGCGTCCTCATAAATAACCCTCTAGGGTGAGAGGAGCACTGCTGAGGTCACCAAGAGCTATGTGCTACCAATGTGCTACCCAGCGAAGCCCACAGAGTGAAGGATTCGACTCTCAAATGAGAGGGACTAAGATGCTCAGAAGTGAGCGGTGTGCTTGCAAGAGACACACCCCCTCTGGTGAGGAGAGCACAGCTTAGCTCACTCAACAAGCAACCCACCAGGGATGCAAAAGATGGCCCAGCAACCTGGCATGACTGCTAATCGGAACTCAAAGGAGTGGGGCCCAACTTCAAAAATAGGATGGGGACTCAGATGCTCAATCTGGGAGTGGCATACTAATAGATGACCCTCTAGGGCGAGGAGAGCACTGTCAAGCTCAAACAACAAAAGAGAACAGCCTAACATGGAGGAGGAGAGAGGCCTAAGCACCTGGGGCTGCTGTTCAATGGAGCTCCAAGGAGCAGAGGACCTGATTAGAGGAGTCCTCAGACGCTCGATTGGGAGTGAGGGGAGCACGGCCATGTCCAGGGGGCAGATTGACCTCAAATCGCACATTTCTACAGGGAACAACAGGGTACCAGCATAGAGGCAACTGACCAAGGAGGCAACAGAGATGGGCCTAACAACTCAGTATCACTGCATATGCAATTCTCGGGTGCAGCACTCTCGGCTCTCAAGCTGAGGCGGGCCCTCAAAGCACAAACTGGGATCGACAGGCTCATAGCTAACCCTCACAGTGAGGGGAGCATTTCTCAGCTCGACCAGAAGGCAGCGCTAGATTAGAATGGGCAGTCTAGCAGGGCCTAATGAGAGACTGCTCCTAAGAGCCGAAGCACTAAGCAAGAGTTTCCGCAGAAACACATCTCACTCATACCTCAGGGAACACAGTGTACTGAAGCCCACTCCACAGAGGGGCGATTCACCGGTTCGACCAGTGACAGGGAGGTCCAGTCTATCGGAATGCAGAGTGGAACTAAGGAATATTAGGTCACTCATACCACAGTGAGAAGAGCTCTAGCTCAAAGAACATGCATGATGGTTGAGAGAATGACTCAAATCTTAAGAGACCCCTCAAAATTGTAGAAACATTGTATGTCCAGCATGAGAGACTGCAATGCAATGAGGCTCCTACCTAACCTCTTCAGGTGGGTGGTTTTAGGGGAATTAAGGAGATGAAGATGAGGGCAGATGTTAATACCCTCAGAGGGTGGTGAGTAGATGATTCAGGGTTTACTCTGGGAATGCCTCATCCAGATCACCTCCCTCAAGTCTTGCCTCTAGCCCTAGAGAGCATGACATTCGACCATATCCAGCTGTGGGTACAAGAGCACCAGCTCAGTTCAGGGCCAAGCATCAAGGAGGCTCGCAAGCCAACATTTGATTCATACAACCCAGAATGAAAGTAAGGTTTCAGAAATGGGCTCTTGGAGTGCAGTGGTATGTGGTTATCTGATAAGGACATGATATAAATCATCTGTCCAACAACTGCATACAGCAATTCGAATGTGGGCAATTCATGCTTTTCCCTCATAAGAAAAAAGCAATGAATACAGAGCACATTCAATTCCTTCAAGAGCTGAACACACTTGCTCTTCACCACACACACAACATGCTAACGGCTGTGAAAACTGCGGGCATTAGAGCAAAGCCCCTGGCGAGAGAACATGCACTCAGAGGTGGAGTTTTTCATACTGAGATCGAGCCAGGTAATTACGTCATAGGCTGTCGGCGGTAAATGTTATTGTCGTTTTCAGATGTACCGTATGCTTCAGACACCAGTCACGCTGAAGGCGTTCCCCATAGCGACCCCTAGAGGGTCAAAAACAAAAAGAAAAGATCTGACGGCTCATGCCGCTTCACAGTACAGAGGTTAACAAACCAGACAGTAAATTAACTAGCCTGCTGGAGCACTATAGCTGCTTCATGTAACCTTAACCTCTATTATTGCATGCCAGCATGTCAAGGGTGGCAATTGTATTCGCAGTGATATCAGTGATGAGAGCTTACTCCAGTTTTGACAGAGTTTAAAAGTCAGTTTGGCCTCTGCTACTTTTACCATGCTCATTTTGGAGTATGCGATGCATACACTACTGCTTCAGATCCATGCATGCCACCGCCACGTGTAAAGCCAGTAGACAGAGGTATTGTGTGCGCGGGAGAGGGGCTTTGGTATGAATAGAACAGAAGTACTATAGGCACAGCCGTGTGGGGATCAATCCGGGAAATTACAAAAGCGGAGAAATGAACAAGTGAGCTAGCATAATGAGGTAATTCATCACAGCTTGTCACAGTTCTGGGCAAAGGGAAGAAGGGAGGACTACAAGGGAGAAAACTTTTCCCCTTTTCCCTTTGTATCATACTACTCATGTTCTCTAGTCTGTTGGGAATAAGTGTATTAATATGCCATAACCTAAAATCTACATTAAACAAACGTTTGTGCACTGTCTTTACATACCCATCATGCTAAGGCATACTGTGTGAATTTAGGTAAAGATGTGGCACAGAAATTGTGTGTGTGTGTGTTTATTTATTATTATTTATTCTTTTTTCCACATACTGTAGGTTTTACACAATAAGGTAGAAACTAAAAAAAATAAAAATCACAATGTTGTGTATGTTTTAAAAGTTCATTAAATGTGTAATATTTAGTTTTATAATAATATTTAATATATTATAAGAGCATGTAATAATATTATTACAAATTATTAGAAATATAAAATTGTGTGTATTTTTGATTATCTGAATGTAGCTATTTATATCCATGTTATGTTAGTATCATTGATATACTGTACTATTAAAGTGTTTTGTTAATTTGTTAAATTAGTTTCAATAATTTGAATTAGTTTTAGCTTTTCACACCCAAAAAATGTACTGTAGTTATTATTATAATTATTATTATTATTATTAAGTTTTTTTTTTAGTTTTTGTATTATTTTGGTAATTAAACTTACATTTAACCAAAACAAATGTAAAAAAAGAGTATATATATATACGTATATATATATATATATATATATATATATATATATATATATATATATATATATATATACATACATATATATATATATAACAGAAATATTACAAAATAGGGTAACAAGGTATTAAATGCACCGTGACTTTAAAAGTCCCTATTCCTCAGACTTATACAACTTCAGTTGAATGTACTCAAGATACACAGATGAGTTCAGTCATTAACTCCCAACACATTTCCATTTGTCATAGCCCTATAGGCATCAGGAATGTTCACTCCCAGTGAAATAACATGGGGAGATTGTTCTGCACTCATTTACACAGTCTGCTCTCTCTCTCTCTCTTAACCTTCCAACATTTCTCATATCCTGTGCCTTTATGAAGCCATGGGTCAAATCTCTAGAGGCCACTGCGATCCCTCATCCTCGCAATTCTTCTTCACTTTCCCTTTTTTCCTGACAAAAGCAAAACACTGGTCATCCAAACCCCAAAGACTCACTTCATGCTAAGGCAAATAGCACAGTCAAACATTAATCTCCCAATAACAATTCTGTACCTATCCACACACAAGTTTTTCATATCTAGTGCCAGCTCTTCTTTCATATAGTATTCTCAGTGGAAAGGCACAAAATACATAAAATTGTGTGCCTTTCCACACCATAAAAAGCTCTACATTAGAATACAGCAGTGTTCTCCATTCAAAGGCAGACAGAAATGAGGATCTTGACAAATGTTACAGATCACAATGGGATATCCTTGAAAAAGGGTCATTCTCAAAATATAGTAATTTGCTGACTTAAAATTGTTTGTTATTTTTGTTGTTAATTATAAGGGGCTTATTTAAGTTAAATAAAAAAAAAAAGTTAAATAATAATAATAAAAAAAAATATTTTATTTACAGAATGGGTTGCAACATCATTGAAAGTATCGTCAGTGACAAATTCTCATAAAGGTTCCCTTCAACTGCATCTCAAAACACTTCACTAATAAGGCTAGAAATAATAAAAACAATGATACCAAATATATTTTTTTGACACTTGAAAATGATCTTAATTCATAGAAGTCATAGAAGTCCCAGTTCAGATTAAGGGGGAAAATTTATTTTTCAGGTAAATTCAGACAATTAAATTCAGGAATTCTTCTGAATATATTATTTTATTAGCAGTTTTAGTCGTTGTATATATATATATAACTTTTTTAGAAACATTTATTAGAACAATATTAGAAATATACACTTCCAATTTAAAAGTTTGGGTTCAGTACTTTTTACTTTATTTATTTATTGAAATTATTACTTTTATTCAGCAAGGATGTGTTAAATTCATTAAAAAATTATAGTAAAGACTTGTATTGTTAGATAATAATCAATGCTTTTCTTTTTAAAGTTTTGTTCATCACAGAATTTAAAAACAAAGAAGTATCAGAGGTTCCCAAAAATAAGCATCACAACCGTTTCCAGCACCAATAATACATTAACATATTAGCATGATTTCTGAAAGATCACCTGACACTGAAGACTGGAGTAATGTTGCTGAAAATTCAGCTATGCATCACAAAAGTAAAATATATTTTAAAGTATACGGTCCGTGTAACGCTTCACAATTCAATTTTCAGACCATATGGACCAAATGCAAAAATGAAACCAAAAAAAAACATTTTTTTTCCTGCTACTTCATAAATGACCAATTGCCATTTTCTTTCATTTTTTTAAATTTTACTTTTGTTAAATTGTGACTTAAGAAATGATAATTTGAATAAATAAAATAAAAAAATATATATTTTTCAATTTTTTTTCTTACAATTTGTGAATATGTAATGAACACAACGCGCAACTTTCTCTTGAAGCGATTTCCTCCCATAGAAAACTATCTACCATACACACACACAACCACCGGGGGAAATTAAAAATTTTCCAAATTTAGTAAACACATTATTAATAAAGCATATAATGTACAAACAAGCAGGTGAGGCAGAATTAGAACGCAACATGTTTAATTGAGTGTTAAACACTTTCCTTCCAAGGAAAACATTTAACGTGGCTTAATGCTAAATTACCAAATGACCAAACTTAATATTATTAACATAGGCTAAAGCTTTATTCATTAACACCGTCCATGAAAATCCGTCTACATATAGCCTATGGCAGGATATTGTTTGAACTGTAAAAGCTATATTTGAAAACATTATACAGTCATTTGCTATGCTCCGGTTGCTGGCTAGCTGCCAAAGACTGGCTGGATTTTGGAAGTGGCAGCGGCATCAGCTGCTGCCGAGTTACAAAATTAGTAGTAATGTTGCAGCCTGCTGAAAACCCCTATATGTAAATATTTTATTATAGTCAAACTAAGGTTTTACAGTTCAAACATCACATGTATCACATATGTAGATAGATTTCCGCGGCTGATGTTTATGAATAAATCTTTAGCCTAAATCTCCGATGGTTATGTGTGTGTGTGTATATGGCATAGTTTTCTATCGGAAGAAATTGCTTCATGTGAAACTTTGCGCATTCCATATGCTGGGCTATTCTGCATGTCTGTAAAAAGTAGCCTATATGTTCATTATTAATAAGGTGTGTCCTCCAGTGTCATTGTTTTGGTCGGATATTAAGCCACGTTTGTGAAACAGTCTGCGACCACACCCCCGCGCTAATGGCACAGCCCACAGCGCAAATTGTAAGATAAAAAATGTAAAAATATTCAATTGTTTAAGTTTTATTCAGATTAAAATTTCTTAAGTCACAATTTAGTAAACTCAAAAAAAGACAGAAAATGGCAATTATTAACTTATGAAGTAATTGAAAAATAAAATGAAGAAAAAAAAAACAGTTTTTATTTTTATTTATTTATTTATTTAATTTTTTTTGTTGTATTTTTGATCAAATAAATGCAGCCTTCGTGAGCATAAGAGACTTCTTTAAAAAACATTCAAAGTCTTACTGATCCCAAACTTTTGAAAGGCAGTGTCTATAAATAATGTTATAAAATAATGTCTTTATTTGAGGTTTCTTTAAGGTTTACATTTCATGACTGAAAAGTTGTTTTAAGAATATTTTGAAAATGACCCAGTAACTTCATTCTTTCTGCCGACGTTTGCCAGTATTTTTAACAGGTCATTGCTGGAAGTCTTTGAACTCCTAAAAGGCAGGCGGATATGGTTGTCTAGCTCGGCACATGACGAGGGCATCTCTCGGCCCGGCCCGGCCCGTCCCCTGCTGCTGTAATGATTCTTACCCAGAGCTGTTCTACAGTTCCATGGGCTTTCACTGTGCGACGAACAGTCAGAGCCAAGAGCCGGAGGTGTTATTTCATGTGGTTCAGCATCACTCCATCCAAACTCATTTTCCTCATATAAATATGTGGCCTTGGGGAAGACATGCACTTAATTATGACGATTAGGATATCCTTCAAGCATTAATTCCTTCTTGAAGAACTTTAGCCAAGTTGAAAGTCAAGTTGTTGAAAAAGACACCCACAAGGGGAGAAAAAACCTTGCCGTGTGGGATTTTCAAAAGATCAATCCGCACATTCTTGTTTTGTAGCTTAATTAAAAGTGTAGGCAACATAAGTTTCCTTTGATAGGTGAATTAAATATTCATGAGATAATTTCAAATGCGCATAAAAACGGGCTGTTGAAGTCGTGTGGAAGTTCTCATTGTCTGGCTGCTGTCTCTGGCCTTTTCTTCTCATTAAAGCAGAGACATGGTGTCCTGCAGCCTCACTGACCTTGTTCCTCTGGCCCCGTTTCTCTCTTTAATGTTCACCTCTGCCTTGCCTTGGCTGCCGCATGTATTTATCGCTGCCCACTTCCCTGACATGCAGAATGCAGAGCGTCTGATGGATGACAGTCAAGCAAAGTGGAGATGAGATATGCATTTAGATCTCATATGGGCCAAACATATATGCTATACACAATCATACATATGAATAGTTTCCACTTTTTAAAAGCGTGTACTGCAGAAACATGAGAAAATTATTAATAAATGATTTGTAAAGATGTGTAAGTCTGCGTACACCACACAAAAACACAAATGTGTCCTTTATATACTGTGTTATATGTTAATGATTCATATGTCCACACAGATAGTCTGTGAAGTTTTTAAAATGATACAATTTTAACAACAACCACAACAAAAGCGCATTAGAGAGTTGAAACAATATGAGCTTTCAAACGCACATTAATGAATAAGCTGTCAGTGTTTAATATCTGTTAAAATCATTTGTGTTTTTCTCAAAGTGCATGATAATATATGAATAGAAAAGTTTAATAATACGTGTAAGCATTTTAGTTTACATTAGCTAATAATCTATTAGTATTTAATTAGTTCATTAGTAAACATTTGCAAGCATATTATCTCATATTTGTAGCTATATGAAAGTATATTAATAAATGATTTGTTATGCATAATGTTTGTAAATGACATATTAATGAAAGTGATGTTAAAATCATTTGCAAATTTTTAAAAAGTAAATTATAATATATGAATTGAAAATTTAATAACAATGGCAAAAGTTTTCTTTTACATGAACTAATATTTGTTACTCATTATGCATTATTCAATAAGTTTATTAGTAAATATTTACAAGCACATTATTTCATCCTTAGTTATCTGAATATATATTAACTAATGATCTGTTAAACATAATGTTTGTTAATAATTTATAAATGAAGGTTATTATAAAGTATTACCGTGATATTTCATATTACATTTAAAGTTACTGTATTTAAAATGTTCTAAATTTAAATTTCATCAACATTAATTAAATGTCTAATTCAAATACATTTCACTTCATGACATACAAGTTTTCAATATATAAATGGCATTAAATTCACCATAAATAATTGCCAGTACATTCTCCAGAACAATTTAAGCGTATTTCAGAGACAATTAATTATAAAATTACATAAAGATGTACTTATGTCCTTCCTAAGTTGATGAAGTCCAGCTAAGTTTATTTAATATACATTTAACCATTTTCATTTAATTGCAATTGACAAGAAGTGTCTGAAAACATTATAATAAATTTGACATAAGTTAATACTTTTAAAAATATTTTATTTAATATAAGTATTCTTTTGAAAATGATGCTTATAGCACTATAGATCTAGATCTAAACACACACACACACACACATATAAAAAAGAAAATTAAATAACAATTAATAATAGACGGTCATGATAGCATAGTTCAGACAACATACATTGAGTAAAACTAAGTAAAGCACATCGGGCTGATCCGTTCAGCTTTTAGTAGAGTTTCAAAAGCCGTATAAAGCAGTAATTCAGATAGCTGCAGTCAGATCCACCACAAGTTCACCACATTTCTTCCTCGTTCTCTCTCTATTTTTATGCTAGACTTGCAGTGAGAGAAAAAAGTGGAAAGTTTAGAAGACAAGTCTGTGCTCTTATAGCGATATTAAATGCATTTGATTCTGTCCTACCCTCTTTGAACTCAAGGCTCTTTCAATTCACCCTTCTGAGCAGAAGTTTAAATGTGCCTACCAGGCAGGCGGATATATGCAAACCTGCAGAGAGACGGAGGGAGACGGAGGAGGGCTGCACTCGGCAAGCGCAGAAATTAAGAGGCAAAGGGCAGTGGGAAATATTGAGCACCTCATTCTCCTTGTAATTGTGCCATGTCACAAGACAGCGTAAGATAATGGTGACCGATATGAAGACAGAAATTATGAGGTGTGTCAGACTGGGGATAGAGATACAGGAAGTGCTGGCCTGCGGCTCTGATTTCCTATGCCAGTTTCTCACACTATCAGAGGTTGGAAAATAGTGTCAAAATTGCCCATGGGCTGTCTACAGGGACATATCCATGCAGTGTTATTACGGTTAGGCAAAACTGAAATGAGAAATACAAATAAATAAATAAAATGGAGTTTTAATGCAAATGACAGATTAAAAAATACACAAATAAATAATACATAAATAATAATACTAATAATAATACATTTGAAACTTAATAGAAACTTCTGCCTTGAATAAAAACACACACACACACACACACACAGTGGGAAATATTGAGTTTGAACACACGTTTGTTTTTGTGAAAAGTGGGTTCATCCCATAGGCGTAATGGTTTTTATACTGTACAAACTGTATATTCTATCACCCTTCACCAAACCTACACCTAACCCTCACAGGAAACTTTGTGCATTTTTACTTTCTCAAAAAAACTCATTCTGTATGATTTATAAGCATTTTGAAAAATGGGGACATGGATTATGTCCTCATAAGTCACCCTCTCCTTGTAATACCTGTGTCATACCCATTTCATTATACAGAGTTGTGTCCCGATATGTCACAAAAACAAGAGCACACACACACACACACACATTTCTGTTAACCCTAAAGCACAACGCAATGAACTGCAAAATTCAACATGCAGGTAAAACGGGCAAATCATTTCAAATTAATGCAGTACAGATGTTTCCAGAATATTTTTTTTTTTTTTATTTACTTTTTTTAAGTAGAATATCACAACTGGGACTTTTTATTACACAATGGAACTTCTTTTTTTGTTTTTGTTTTTTTGTAAATTTTATTTCACAGTTGCCTTTGTAATTGATGAAATGACTCATATTTTAACTTCAGGGCCAAATCCACACCCACTAACCTCTTTAAATCGGTCCACCTGCACCACTAGGGACAAGCTGCAGCATTAACTAGACATGAACAACAGTAGTTTTCGTGAGGAGGGAATAATCTCTTTTGGTTTTGATACATTTACTTGTATTTAAACTTAAACGAGACATACGCATAAAGGCATGTTGTTAACTTCACACGTAGCAGGCTTTTCCAGTCAAACTCCACATCCGTTTGGAGAATGCAGCCGGTGATATTTAGATGGTCTGTTATGGTTGAGATGAAAAGGTAGCCATTAAGCTTTAATGGAGAATGGCGTTTGATTTCTTTTTTGCTTCACAAAGTGTAATGGTCCATTTATAATAACAGATCACAGTCTTCACAAGTAATGATTAGGGCCATCTGTGAATCTCATACTCGGTTTGTATTAGCAGACGGGAGAGGAAAAGCCACACTGATTTCAATTCAGCAACCTGTGTTAAAAATGTGTTTTATGGGAAAGGATTTGTGTGTAGTGTATTTAACTATAAATTAATATGCATGTATATATTTTATTTGTATATATATATTTAATAAAACTTAGTTCACATTAGTCAATGCATTAACAAATATAAAAAAGCAACAACCAATGCATTTGGTACAGTATTTAATAATCTTTGTTCACGTTACTTAATAAAAATACAATGGTTCATTGTAAGTCCATGTTAGCTCACATCCATTAAATATTGTTAACAGATAAAACTCTTGATTTTATTAAAGAACATGTTGAAATTAATAAGTATTTTGAATAAATAGATTAGAAGTATTTTCATTGTTAGTTCATGTTAATTAGTTTACTTATGCTAACAAATAGAAGCTTATTGTAAAATTTACCAACCACATTTAATATACAGTGTAATGTGTGGTGACCCATACTCAGAATTCATGCTCTGCATTTAACCCATCCGAAGTGCATACACACAGCAGTGAACACACACACACACACACACACACCGTGAACATACAGGTCCTTCTCAAAAAATTAGCATATTGTGATAAAGTTCATTATTTTCCATAATGTAATGATAAAAATTAAACTTTCATATATTTTAGATTCATTGCACACCAACTGAAATATTTCAGGTCTTTTATTGTTTTAATACTGATGATTTTGGCATACAGCTCATGAAAACTCAAAATGCCTGTCTCAAAAAATTAGCATATTTCATCCGACCAATAAAAGAAAAGTGTTTTTAATACAAAAAAAGTCAACCTTCAAATAATTATGTTCAGTTATGCACTCAATACTTGGTCGGGAATCCTTTTGCAGAAATGACTGCTTCAATGCGGCGTGGCATGGAGGCAATCAGCCTGTGGCACTGCTGAGGTGTTATGGAGGCCCAGGATGCTTCGATAGCGGCCTTAAGCTCATCCAGAGTGTTGGGTCTTGCGTCTCTCAACTTTCTCTTCACAATATCCCACAGATTCTCTGTGGGGTTCAGGTCAGGAGAGTTGGCAGGCCAATTGAGCACAGTAAATACCATGGTCAGTAAACCATTTACCAGTGGTTTTGGCACTGTGAGCAGGTGCCAGGTCGTGCTGAAAAAGGAAATCTTCATCTCCATAAAGCTTATCAGCAGATGGAAGCATGAAGTGCTCCAAAATCTCCTGATAGCTAGCTGCATTGACCCTGCCCTTGATAAAACGCAGTGGACCAACACCAGCAGCTGACATGGCACCCCAGACCATCACTGACTGTGGGTACTTGACACTGGACTTCAGGTATTTTGGCATTTCCTTTTACCCAGTCTTCCTCCAGACTCTGGCACCTTGATTTCCGAATGACATGCAAAATTTGTCCAAAAGTCCAGTGCTGCTTCTCTGTAGCCCATGTCAGGCGCTTCTGCCGCTGTTTCTGGTTCAAAAGTGGCTTGACCTGGGGAATGCGGCACCTGTAGCCCATTTCCATCACACGCCTGTGCACAGTGGCTCTGGATGTTTCTACTCCAGACTCAGTCCACTGCTTCCGCAGGTCCCCCAAGGTCTGGAATCGGTCCTTCTCCACAATCTTCCTCAGGGTCCAGTCACCTCTTCTCGTTGTGCAGCGTTTTTTGCCACACTTTTTCCTTCCCACAGACTTCCCACTGAGGTGCCTTGATACAACACTTTGGGAACAGCCTGTTCGTTCAGAAATTTCTTTCTGTGTCTTACCCTCTTGCTTAAGGGTGTCAATGATGGCCTTCTGGTCAGCAGTCCTACCCATGATTGCGGTTTTGAGTAATGAACCAGGATGGGAGTTTTTAAAAGCCTCAGGAATCTTTTGCAGGTGTTTAGAGTTAATTAGTTGATTCAGATGATTAGGTTAATAGCTTGTTTAGAGAACCTTTTCATGATATACTAATTTTTTGAGATTGGAATTTTGGGTTTTCATGAGCTGTATGCCAAAATCATCAGTATTAAAACAATAAAAGACCTGAAATATTTCAGTTGGTGTGCAATGAATCTAAAATATATGAAAGTTTAATTTTTATCATTACATTATGGAAAATAATGAACTTTATCACAATATGCTAATTTTTTGAGAAGGACCTGTACACCCAGAGCAATGGGCAGCCATTTATGCTGCGGTGCCCAGGGAGCAGTTGGGTGTTCAGTGCCTTGCTCAAGGGCACCTAAGTCGTGGTATTGCCGGCCCAAGATTCGAACCCACAACCTTATGGTTAGGAGTCAAACTCTGATTATAATATGATATATAACAGAACTGATTATAATATGATATATAACAGAATTGTGATATAAAATGGTATATTCATATACACATCATGCACACACATACATTAAGAGAATTTAGTATTAATAAAAGTTATTGAGGAAAGACCTTTGTTGTTGCAAAACACCGCTGAGACTAAACCATGCTGCATTTCAATTAAAAGCCAAATCACTCTGAAAAGGCCGAACCATTAACCCAATAATAGAATCTACTAACCTTACTTTTACGAGATGAATTATAGTGGCAGACTCCATCCATTTCCTGTTCCACGCATCTACGCTTCCTCCTATTCATCCCTACACTCAAGATAAAGCCTGACGCCATTAGCGAATGAAAAGCAGCCCTATTATACCCGTATTTCTATATATAGACCGCTCCATAAAAAGGATTTAATTCCGGATATGCCTGGCAAAAGAGCCATTCCCACACAGCGGTGCCTCTCCATCAGGGCCAATCCCAACACTATAAAGATGGATGAGTGCCACTGTCAGCCACGGGACCGCCTACTTCTTAATATTCAAGCCACGGGCCGCTGGAGGCCTCTTATCCTTACTCTCAGAGCATGGGAGTCAATGGGCAGGCAGGGCTGATGAGTGCTGGGATGTAATGGCCGCTCTCTCCTTCACCGGGGCTCAGGAGGAGTGCCGTAGGCCATCAGCGAGGGAAGAATAGACTGGCATTTGTCACAGTCCCTGATTAAAAATCACTCTGAGAGCCAGCACCACTAGCCAGGGTCCCCACAGACCTGATGGAGATGCTAAGTCATCTATTTCAATCCTCTCTCGCTCGTGTTAAAGCCTACCAGCATTTCTGCTCCTAAGCTTCAGACTGTATCTTTCCACAGCAGGTGGCTTCAGAGGTCAAATAGAGGGGGTCGTGTGATCGCTTTCATCCTGTGGCAAATTTTGTTGGGTTATGTTAGCACTTGCACTCTGAAGTGGTTAAAGTGCTTATGGGGTTTGGACATATTTATGGGATTTAACTGAATAAAACAGCAAGTGCTACTGTAAAAAGTCAATGTGAAATAAAAATTGACCAAATTTGTTTGGTAACATTTTACAGCATGGTCCTAATATTATAATACATGGTAACACTTTTGTCAATCAGTGTTGGGGTAGTTACTCAAAAAATGTAATTAGTTACTAGTTACTAGTAAATTCACTAATTCACATATATACTGTACAGTAGCAGCATCCTGAGAAGCACTCTAGCATTGCGGGGGAGAGTTTTACATATTTTCTTTGTCACTAAACAATGTGAAATGCTTCTCAAGTGCACTCTGTGTGATAAAATTCAAATTTAATTTATATTTTAAAAACAACCCCTAAAGGCCTGTTCACACCAAGAACGGTAACTATAAAGATAACTATATTAGTGTACATACCGGTGAATTAAATCGTCTGTTTATTCTAAGCCCATGTCTGTCTGCTGCTTTAAATTCATGACAGCTTGGGACAGCAGGATTGATTCTGATTGGCTGTCAATGTTTTTATTGTTCATCAGCTGGAAAAATATCGTTCTGAGAGTGATTCCAACAATATCGTTTCTCTCTAGTTGTGGTGTAGACTCTGCTATTCTTTAATAGTGAGAATGATTTTTAGAACTATATTTTTATTGTTATATTTATAGTTATCGTCCTTGGTGTGAATGGGCCTTTAGACTGATGTAAACAGCTGCTCACATCATTGGATGTGATGTACAGGTGCAGATGGGTTAGTCACACCAGGCATCGGGACAGAGCTCAGATCAGCTCCAGAAGGCCGCTGTGAATGTGAGCAGACAGGGGTTAAGTGTTCGCGAGAGCTGCTGGGAATGGGAAGGACTGGGTCTGTTTGGAATTGCATCCTAGCCGCTGATAGATTCTCTGCCTAGTCTGAGTCAAATGTGTGGCCAGCCATGCTGTTAACCTGCTGCTATCCTCAGGCAGGTGTACTCTCTCTCTCTCTATCTCTCTTCCCCCCTTGCCCTTCTCTCGACCATCATAATTGTATTCTCACAAAAACATTATACATTCTGTGAAAATAAATAAATAAATGAGTAGTGCTTGTTGAAAGTGACTGTTGCCACCACAATGCTAGGGTGTTCTGGGTGGTTGCTAAGGTGTTGCTGTGTGGTTGCTAAGATGTTCTGAGATGCGTTTCTCAAAAACAACTGTGATCGCCTGTTGTGTCATTACCAACAGAGTTCGATGGAACTTGCGACCATAGTTGGCTAACAGAGCTTTTGGAAAACACACACCAGCTGTTGCTAAGCAGTTGTTACCATTTCCTTAGGAGTTCTGAATAGTTAAACTAGTTGTTAACAAACTGCTATTAAGTTCTAGGGTCTTGCTATGTGGTTGTTAAGGTGTTATGAGTACTTGTTAGCACATTGTTTCATGATTGTTAAGGCTGATTTATACTCCTACGTCAAACCTATGCAGTGGCCTATGCATAGACGCGCAACCTAAACTGTAGCCTACGCCATAGCCTGACGTCCACATCTCCAAAAAACTAACAGTGTGTCAATTCTACGCGGACAGCAATTGTGATTTGTCTGCAAGAATCCTTCCCTCCATATGTACTTGAGTTTTGAGTGTGTTTATGTGCACTTTAATATATTTTAATGTTACACTTTCTCATATAAAATAAAACAAAGCAAAGGACAAGTGTCTAATCTTTTATTATACTAAATAGCATTATACAACAGTAGTTGTCAGTGACCAACAATGTTGATCTGCCGAGATACAAGTCCTTGTGGAGATTGAGAGAATGCCATCTTCTCCTGTTCCATTGATGTCTCCTTTTGTGGTTTTAAATAATGGTTTAATGATTATATATTTATTTGCCGCCGTCAGAGATTTAATGCTTCTTCTTCTTTGGCTTTTGTCATAGTACTGCAGGTTACACCAGCAACATGCCTGCGGACACTGCAGACTAGTGGTTTGCATGTGTACTGCACGTCGACACGGACAACAACGCAGAAGTATAAATGAAAAATTATAAGCATTGGGGGTTCGAAATTTTCCGGGAACACATGATAAGTAAAAATTGAAGCCTGAATGTACTGTAAATCGCTTTGGATTAAAGCATCTGCTAAATGCATGAATTAATTTTTTTTATTTAATTAAATTTTTTATTTAATTTAAAATTAAATTTAATATTATCTTATACTGTTACTTTTTATAGATTACATGATTACATATTATTTACACAATGGGAGTAAATTATTTATAATATATTGATTCGACCTACTTCTTTTTCTCCCTTAATTTTTTTTTTTGCCCTTTAAGTTTTCCTTAAATTCGTTTATTTTCACATTTTTATGGTTTCATTAATTATTAGCTTTTCATCGCCTCACAAACCCCCTGCAGTTTGAGAAACCTTGTCGTAACATAATATTTATCACACTTTATGTTTGCTGATAACAACGCATGGAAAATATTTTCGTATGAATTTAGTCAAAAATAATCTAAAAGTAATAAAAAAAAAGTATTCAGAATACATTACCTAATATGTGTAATCCAAAAGATTACGTTACTAACTACAATTTCCATTATGCAATTCGTAATCAGTAATGGACTATAATTTGTAAGTATTTTAGCAAGCACTAATGTTCACTAACGGAGCCCTGCAGCTCTTTCAGCAGAACAGGCTCACAGCCACAATATTGTGCTGATTCAGACTGTTAAAGGAGGACGAGGTAGATAACTCATTGAACTTCAGTTCGTAACCCTCACGCACCAAAGAGAGGAGGCAAGAAAAATGTAATTCCAATCTGAGCAACTTCAAACACGGAC
Source organism: Carassius carassius (assembly GCF_963082965.1). Taxonomy (NCBI): domain Eukaryota; kingdom Metazoa; phylum Chordata; class Actinopteri; order Cypriniformes; family Cyprinidae; genus Carassius; species Carassius carassius. The sequence continues at coordinate 18,894,280 of NC_081795.1, read as the reverse complement.
AGGATCTGAATGCTAACTTGCTCACCGCTTTGGCTGTCCTGTGATTTATGAAAGAGTTTAGGCAGGTGTTATTCTAAAGAGAACGGATGGACAAACAGCCCGGCAGTAGAGAATAGAGCGAGACTGAGCGATGACCCTCACAAGTCCTTTCTCACTACAGGTAGAAGAATGTGTTTGCCGAGCTAATTGTTCGTGGAAAATTGAGTTGTCAATTCACAGTGAACACCCCCGCCCAGCCGTTCGCGCATACACACTGAACTTATACTCTGACGAACTTTCTGAACTCAAATTATACAGAAAGTTGACTGCGTGGTACATACAGTACAGTTGCACAATCGCACAAGCGCTCTGTACAAACAAAGAGACCTCCATCAATACCTGCATAGGGTGCGCAATTGATGTGACACTTTCTACTCATCTTTCTGATGTGGGAGAAGTTAAGAAAGAAGAAAACCGTCACTGAGTTTCCAGACAGTGCTAATTATAAAGAACGATTGTTGGCATAAACTGCAAGCATAACCATTTATCCCCAGCTGAGACTGCGAGTCTGATTTGACGGTTGTGGATATAGAAGAATTAATTACACTCCCCATGTTAAATACACACTCAACAGAGCAGAAATCTGCTTCTCTGGCTGCCGCTTGTGAAAACATCTTATACTGTACCAGATGCAGCAAATGTCATTACGTTTTAACACGAATGCCACATAAAGTCAACATCAAAACACAACTGGAGAAATTGACCCTATTTTCTAATCTTGGTCTTACTGTGGAAGATTTATCAGTGTTTACTGCAAAGACTTTGCCTTGAACCCCCTTTTTCTTTTCTGTTGTGGCCCACCTTTCACAATCCAATCAAGCTTTTGTAGGTACTGTAAAGTCAAGTTGTACTCTACCTTAAAAAAAAACTAAAACAAAAAACAACAACATTTTAAACATTTATTATCCCGTTTTACTGAAATATGACAGATTAAAGTCCCCATGAAAACAAAACGAAAGTTTTTTTTAGCTTTTAGTATTAATATATTAGCCTTAAGGTTATGAATAAGCTGGTGTGTTCCAAATTAATGACAAAATTTGCATTTAGAGGTATAAGCATTCAAAACATAAAGTCTCTCTCACTTCTGCAATTTCTGCACGGTGAATGGCACGTAGTGCAGTATATATAGGGGACAGGGAATGATTCAGACAGTGTAAATATGCCTTTCATTGAGGAAAAGGAAGTCTGGTTTCACACTGTGTCACGTTAAACACCGCACACACTCTGCTCCAGTCTAGAGGCACGATAGCACAGAGCGGATCACATGCACGCGTCGGGACGGATCACAAAACGTATCGGACCTATTTGAATTCTACACAGAATGCTATATTTTATAGCAATATGGATGTGATAGTGACTGTCATAGAGCTCAACGGCTCTGAACGGTCGGGTGTGGTATATATAAACGCTATTGGCTATTTAAAAAAAGGGGTGGGGCTGCTTGATATGTCCCGTCCTGTCTTCCTGTTTCAGTTAAAATTACATCAACAAATAGAATAACGCTGCATGTTTCAAATAATTTCAGGAGACCTTTAAATTAAACATAATGGTATTGTAAGTTTCTCATTTAATTATCAACTTTGTTCCAGGAGGAATTGTTTCTTTTTTTTTTCATATAACATGAAATAAAAATTGTACAGTTGAGACAATTGTTAATCTACTGGAGAAATCCAGCATACAAAACAGATGAGAATTTTGATTTCATGCCAAATAATCTCAGGGAAAATCTGAGAAGCATGACCTTTCTTCATGAATCTCTATTTGTTCTCTTTTTAATTTAATTTGTTATACCTTTGTTATCTTGGCAACCCTAAACAGCTTCAGAAATTGAATACCATTCACAATTTGTTCTGAATGGTTAGAGAAGCCATTTTCTTTAAAGAAAATTCTAAAAAGCAGATATAATTTGGACCACATTTCATTTTATTTGTCGCCTCAGAGTAATTAGGATATATAAAAAAACTAAGATGTTGAAGAAATCTCAGAAGACACATTTAAGGATATTTTTCTCAAGAAAACAAAAAGCTCACTTTTTTGTCTCCAAACATCTCTATTTGCTCTCCATTTCAATCTAAATGCTACCTTGCAGAAATAACTGCAATATTGAAGAGATTTCATTTATGATTTTTTCAACCCTATGAGCTTGCCTCAAAGCATTGCAATGTGCATTTGCAAATATTGGCCGATGTCAATCTGAACCATATGGCACCTAAGCACAGCTAATCCAAACAAACACCCAATACATCCTTTGCTGGTCATGCTAAATGGAAACGCACCAATCCGATGTTCCACACAGTAATGTGATGACAGTTGATAAGATCTCGCTGAGCAGCGCAGAAAAAAAGTTATGCTTAGAATACCATACAGATGTTTTCCCTGTCACATTGGCTGCACAAAATTAACTGCAGAACGGCTGCTGTGCAGTTCTTTACAGGCCACCCTATTATGGCTCATTTTGGTGCTGTAGATCACAAAGTATATTCAGGAGTTGGGGGTGGATTTGTGCTGAAAAAGCAAATTGCACCGATTTTTTACTCTGCCTTCCTCTTATCTTTAGATGGAGAAGATCTCTGCCGACATATATATAGCCGTGACCTGCACTGCATTTGTCTCACAGTGTCTTTGGTAGGAGAGACAATGTGTGCCAGCTTAATTAGGATGCATAAACAATAACAAAATGTCAGAACCAGAAAACAGAGGAATAAGCATCTCCCAAATAAAGGTTACGGTCCACTGAATGAATATTGCTAGACTGTATGAAGCAGGGAATCTTTCAGACAGTATGTGGGGTAAAAAAAAGTCCTGCAGATCAAGGTAGACCTTGCATGATATCTAAAAAATATTTTTTAAAAGGCAAAGAGACCAGACAATTTATAGTGAAGGTGTCCCAGATTTCCAGTGCATGATTTTGCCTGGAGTAAGGAGCATTTTTTTTTTCTTTTGCTCCAAAATTGCACCAATAACGCTCCATAATGCAATTGCATCTGTGAAATATTATTGCAAAGTCTAAATAGAAAAATGTTTATTAAAATTAGTAGAAAGGGAAACAGAAAGTTTCATTACAAGCAAGGTTATGTGTAGTTTTATTATCTCTCAAAACCCAATCAACACATCTCAAATGAAATCCCATCAGAGATGCCAAAAGCCAAAAATCAATCCTACAATCTCCTTTAATAACTCATGAAGCTTTAAAACCTGCATGTGCATATTAAAGAGATATTTCACTCAAAAATGAAAATTCTGTCATCACTTACTCATCCTCAGATCATTACAAACCTGCATACATTTATTTCTTCTGCAGATCACAAAAGATATTATGTGTAAAAAAACTCCTTTTTGAGTTTAAAGGTATATACAGACTAGCTTACTATCAATTATTACTATAAGAATGCTATATGCAGTATGCAGACAGTGGATAGTATGTGGGTTGTCTGTATCTATAGATGACCTACTACATTTGCTAAAATGTGCAATATACAATAAAAGCACTATGTGAAATAAAGTTGAAACACAGTTTCTGAAATGAAATGTGAACATTCATTATTTGAATTTCAAATTGTCAAAAGTTAATTTAGATTTGAGTTAATTTTAAGTGAGCCATTTATAGGTTGATTCCCACTAATGTTATGTGGTGTTTTCGCAAAATCTTTCTATTTAAACATCCCAACCACCCTGGCAACAGACTCAACCAATGGTGTTAGTTTGGGGGCGTGGTTATCTGTTTGTTCAACCAATAGCAGATGGGGAAGGAATGATTGGGAAACCTGTTTTGAAAGAATAGTCATTTCTGCTATTCTGATTGATGTCTAGAGGCAGACAAATAATACAGTTCACCTACAAGGTAAGACCTTTAAAGGTTTTTTTTTTTTTTTTTTCGAAATTCTTTTCGAAAATGTTGTTTCTTTTGCTCAAATAGCATTAAAAAAGCTTATTTTTTCAGGCTAGACCAGCCAGTGTGCATGCTCAATCCTAACCAACCGGAACTTCTAATGGCAGCTGCAGTAACATGAGGACTTACAGATTAGCGATTGGCTCTTTTACTCAGAAGGTGGGGCTTCATTCAATAGAGCGGTCATACTGAGCGTTGCATTTTTCCACATTCAAAACTAAACGAGTGACACATCTTGGGTATTCAATAGTCTTTGATAACAATCACCTTTTCTGTTTTGTTATTATCTTCCTGTCCTAGCTTTTTACTATTTTGAACAATGACTGAAACCTTGTATAATGGGTACTTCTCATGTTTATTGCTATCTTATCACTTGTTGTATTCTTCAACTTTGGATAAAAGCTTTTGCCAAGTGAGTAAATGTAAATGTTAAAGTGGAATTTGCCATCCGAATTAGCCCTACCTTATAGAGAAGGGATCTGAGCTCAAATTAATTCTAATGAACAATTATCATGGAGTCCTAATGAGATCTGTGGTCCCTATCGGCCTTGTGCTTTGCTCAGTCAGGGGAAGAGAGAGCAGATTAGCTCTAATCCTGCCAGATTGCTTGATCTGAACATCTTAATTTATTCCATCCCCTAAAACTAAATGACAAATAGGATATTAGCATAAGAACACCAAAAGTGCAACCAACCCCTGTGATATCGAGATTACAGCTGAGACCTTTTAGCACTCTGGTGTGGTTTGAGCTTTGAGCGCTGAGATGAAGATTCTGGAAATCTGTGCATCACGTATAGACACTCAAGTCCAGGTGACTACAGTTCAAGGAGATCTGGAGGGAATGAGGTGTTTGGCTGAGACACATGATGAATGCAGAGCACTAGAGAACTATCAGCCTGACATTTATTCCTGAGCTTAAAGCATATTATTTAATGTAAGGCATGCAGATATAAATCAGGCGGCGGTTTTCTTTTTTTTCCCTGCAAAAAAAAAAGAGACATTGTTTCTGAAGTCGGGTGGTGGAGTTTTTATTGCGTTTCCAACAATCTTCTGAATGTTTGGAAACTTTTGCCCCAAAGATAGGCTGTTTAGTCTGAGACAACTAATGAGCACACTAAGTTTCTCTGAAGACAATGCATTCGATTCCAGCAGCGTCACCCTGGTGCTCTGATTGACAGGATGCTGTTTCTATGCAATGGTGCAATTCAGTATATGAATGTGGGAAGCAGTGTTGAGTAGTAACTAACTAAAAGTAGTGAAGCTAACACCATCCTACGGGTCACTGCAGGAACATTATAAGGCAATTATATTGCAATTCTATTGGAGTTAAGAAGCCAATTGGTCTCCATACCGAAGCCACATATAAGCAATAAATATAAAGAGTATTTGCATATAGGCTTTTAAATGCTGCACAGGGGTGATCTGAACAGAGAAAACACTATTGCGAGAAATAATGCGTCACATGGTCAAATGCAGATAATTGATTTATGTGAGTAACAAGCGCTGACTGGCATGATGGAGCGGTGGTGTAGCTTTAGAAGACTCTGACAGTCCGCCTGCGTTCCTGTAATGCGGAGGAAGTCTTCAGACTGGAGCTCAGTTCTCGAAATCGCTTCCCTGTCATTTCTGTCACTGTCAAATGTTTCCTGAGTGGTTTAATAAAATTCAAATTTCCAACACTAACGTGCTATAGAGCTGCTGTAGTCGACAGGATTTATACTGTATAGATGACAGAGATGTACAGACATGCAGAACAGTTCCAGTACTACAGTTAAAGTTATAAAAGAGAAAAGTGTTTAAAGGGATAATTCATCCCAAATTCAGAACTGTCATCATTTACTCTCTTATTCATGTTGCTCCAAAACACATCTTCAAAGCACAAATTGAGATTTATTTATTTTATTTTATTTTTTTAATGTCCATGCAACCAAAACTTTAACACTTAAATTTAAATTCACGAAGACATCGCAAAAGGAATCCATATGCTTTGAACAAAGTCCTCTGAAGAGACTTGAGCGTTTTAAATGATGAACGGATTTTATTTAGTCTTATATTCAGATATAAACATTAAACCAATGCAAATACATAGAGCACATCAAATATGGTAAATGGACACTCAAAGTTGCTTGCTTGACGATCGAGAACTAATGAGAACCAATTAGGTGTGTTCTTGTTCATCAAGCCTGTATGGTTGTGGTACGACACTAGATCCCTACTAACTAATGACATTTTTAAAGTTAGATTGAATTGTACACACAGTCGCACAGCTGATTGAGCTTCTTTTCAGTAAATTAATGTATTTAAACAACACCCATATTAATCGGGTCAAAAATAAATGTTTCACTAATTTAATTAGAGAAAGCGTATCTTTTCAAGTTTAATATGCTACCTTAATTAATTACATGCGAAAAATGCTGCTCTAATTAAATTATACATTTTGTGATATATGTTCTAAATGATATGAACTGATCTATATACCGTATATATAGCCACCTTTAGGCTAAATATTTCCAGCTTCTTTTTGTTAGCAGCTTGTAGTGCAGCTAATTCCATTTTTAAAAGACTAGCTTTTTTCGGCATCATTGTTGGGGAAGCTGCTTTCAAAGCTATGCGGAGAACCTCAGAGGGAACATTATTAATTAACACCCACGCCACAGATCTGCCAAATAAAGCACAGCGCTCTTCTCTTCCGTCTTCTTTCTTCTGTGGATCACCCACAAACACACACCACGCGCGCAAAAGTGTCTTTGTTACAGAGTTATCTACCTCCAAAAAGGAATACCTACTCAAGTGCACTTTCAAGGTCAGAGTTGGGCAGGGCCTTTTTAAATTCCTCTCAAAACATCTCGGCGATAATCCCCACCCGGCTCAAATTTTGAAGGGCTGTTATCAATATATGCAAATTTCCGCTGACATTTTCAGCCGCTAATTACCAACTTGTCTCTCACCATACCTGCATCTGTGTAATCCACGATCTGTGACGGGAAAGGAGAGGGCAATCTAATATTCACAACTGATAATAATGAGAGGTCATCTTTTCATAAGCCCACATGCCATGCCAGCACTAGTATTTTTGAGTAGGAATCACCCCGTTGCATACAGTATGGTTATACGCTATATGGTATGCCATCGTGTGAATGCTCTTTGGAATGCCCTATTGTGAAAATTTGATAAATGGAATGTTGCATTACAATTTCCAATTTCCATTTTCATTTGATGGAAGGATTATCTGAATGCAGCATCTGTGGATTACAAAAGAAAGAAAATAATTTCAGTCTACCCCTCAGTGGTTAAAAATTGTACAGCAGTGGTCTAACAATGACAGTCTATTTGGCAAAGCATTATAGAAACTTTAAAAGCAGAAATGTGGTTACTGTTATTAATTATAATGGTTATATTATGTACAGTATATGAACATTTTTATTTTAATTTAAACATAATAATTATTAATATTTCTATTTGTATATTTATGCACATTTATACATATATAAATATATATATATATATATATATATATATATATATATATATATATATATATATATATATATATATAAAACTATATACAGAGCATGCATAGATTAATTTCTAATTTCTAATCACCAATGTTATTTTGCACAGATCTTTTCTGCAGTGTTTTGATATAAGAATGAAAATTTAATTTGATGCAGCAAAGATTGAATCTCAAAGAATGTTTGGATTTAATTAAGTTACAGACTTTAATAGAATTAGTTTGCACTGTGCATTTCTGATCCATTTTCAGTATAGTAATGACTTTTGTCACTCCCTACATGGGATAATTACGACCACGACTCGAAATTTGGAGGCAATGTTGTTTCTGTTTACAGTGAGAGACATATTACAATTTAGCTTCACTTTGATTTGTTGTGTTTATCACATTTGTTGTTTCTGCCTGATGTTTGCTGAATAGCAATTTCAGCATATTTGGTACTGTTCTTTGAAACTGCTTGGACTGTAAAATGGCTCTAGAGAACAACATGACAACCACTTTTGTCCTGTATCGTGAAGAAACAAGGCCGCAAATGAGGCTCAACATTTCAAGTAAGGCTCACCAGTCAAATGGAGGTTTTCTGGGACACAGAAGAAGAAATCTGACACAATTTTTGATTTCAACCAGTGATTTCATTTTAAAGAGATTTTTTGTGGTATAGCTTGTGGCATATGTTGGTGCCTTGCTGTTGGAGTATGAAAAGAAACATTAAATCCAGTGGTAAAAAAAAAAAAAAATATATATATATATATATATGTATATATATATATATATATATATATATATATATATATATATATGAAATAAAAATAACTTTGAAAAGGTGACTCCTTGTGTTATTCCATTAATCATGTTATAGGATTAACTATGACATGTGAAGTTAGACTAATACAAACTTGAAACACAAAAACAGCCAGATTTCTAAAGCCTTGTCGACTTTCCATGTTCTGCTTCTAGTCTGCAACAAAAAGCCCCTGGTTATAGCCAAGTTGCAAAATGTGCCAGTCTCCGATGCTCTTTTTTCAGTCATGCTTAAGACTCACTCCACATAATTGCAGACAAAACAACCAAGTTTTTTTTTTTTTTTAATTACATTCTAGCCAAATTATCTTCAAACTTTACTCTGTTATTTCACCACACTAATGACGGTTACTACTTGCGAATTGTTAATTGCAAGAGGTTTTGTGCAATTTATTTTTATTATTTATTCATTTTATGCTTTATAATTGAGTTTTATTTCATTCTTTTTCTGCTGTTTAAAGCATATGCATAGACTTCATAAGTTAATGTTAAGAAAACCCATTTATAATGTGTTAACACAATGTCCACAATTAAAATGAAGCAAGATTGCTTTAAGGATTAAATCTTTAATACATACTGAATTAAGTATTCTTTTGAGTGCTGTCAAAAAAGAAAGCAACAATGAATATGAGAGCTATTCTTGTGTCTTTGTTGTGTATTCGAAAAAAAGAAAAAAGGTTGTCGCTTTGACAACTCCCACACAGTTTGAAAGAACAAGTCCTGCCATCCCAATGAATACAAACCAATAGAAATGCATCTTAGATTCAGTAGTGTCTGCTGACCCCTTTTCATTTGCAATCAATCAATAAAAAAATAAAAAAATAAAAAAATAAATAAATAAATAAAATAAAATCCTTTAATGCCTTCCAGAAAAAAAAAAGTTTTTAAATAAATACATTTGAGATCAAAACCCCTTCAATGCTCAAAAAACAAATAAATAAAATTAAACATTTTTAAATAAACTAAAGTTTTTCAAGCAAAAAACCTTTAATGCTCCTTCAAATCAAAACTAAAATTTTTAGAGCAAAACATTTTCAAACACAGACAAAAGGTTAGAGTGACACATTTTGCAATAAACAAACAAAAAAAAAATCACTGTTGGCTTTGCTTGTAAACATTAGTTTGAATACACATGAAATATACACAAATATCTCCATAAATACCCTACAGCCAGTGAGTCAGCGGGAAGCTTTTCTGGCTCTTATTGTCCAGTCCTTACAGTATTTTACAAACATTCATCCATGTTGTTTGTTGACATTTCAAGATTCGACACTCGCTTGGCTACGTGCGTGAGTTTGTGAGAAGGAAATTTCAGAAGCGTAGCTATGGGGAGGATAATGAATCTTGTAACTAATGTACTAGTCTTCAATTAGTGCAAGAAACACTCTTTAAATGTACGCAGGGCAACAAGCTTCCGTCTCGTAGAGTGCGCTATAGGCATTACTCTCACAAACTAGACATCTATGTTCAGAGGCTTTGTAGTTGTTTACGGAATTAGTGCTGGACTGTTCGTTCCACCCACAGAGACTTCAATGTAATTTACCTTTAAGTGAGTTTAGCTACAGAGGCATCTGAAAAGCAAATTCCCTGCAATAAACTTAGAGAAAGAGTAATAAGAACGGATTAAACCGCCCCATACCATAATCCTTTTCTTCCTCCCTCCAAACTTTGAATTCAGCCCAGCCTGAATATGTCTATGCCGACATAATTATCCAGAAACTGGCAACTGTACAGTATTGTGTGTCTAAACAACAAAGTATAGCCCTGTAGTCTACTGTGTGAATATCCAGAAAATCAGACAAGCCTTGGCTGCAGCCCCAGAACAAGCATCTGTCAAAACAAATGGCTCTCATTGGGAAATAAATAAATCAACAAACTTTGCAATGCATGGAAAATCAAATCCATAACAAAGAGTGGCGATATTTCAGCAGAAACAGACAGGCCATGATGCGAGGGACGAGTTTATTTCCAAATTAATCTCTCAACTAATGTCTGCTGCCTGTGTCATTTAGTTTACAGCTGAAAACTGGAATTAAGGACCACATAATGGTGTGGTCCTGTCATTCAGCAGATCACTTCAGTGAACAGCTTCCTCTCAAATCATGGCTTTTCCCGCTGTTGTTTGGGCCCTTTTTAATACTGACTGTTCATTAGTACGCATAAAGTACACATTAATGCCTGATTCTGCATGACCATATTTTTATTAATAAGCAGTAAATTAGGAGTTTATTGAGAGGCAAAAGTCATAGTTGATAGTTAGTTAATAGTGACAAATGGTGTGACCGGATTTTCAATTGTAAATTCACCTTTACATCTGTATATACCTCTTATAAATCTGGTAAAAAAAGGGACTTAACTATTAACTATTGTATCATTTTAACATATGTTAACCATTAATTCTACAGTTTAATCAACCATTCGTTCTATAGTAACTATAGAGGGGAAGTCATGGCCTAATGGTTAGAGATTAGCACTCGTAATCCAAAAGGATGTGCGTTCAAGTCTCAGGCTGGCAGGGATTGTAGATGGGGAGAGTGAATGTACAGTGCTCTCTCAATAACACGACTGAGGTGCCCTTGAGCAAGGCACCGAACCCCCAACTGCTCCCCGGTCACCGCAGCATAAATGGCTGCCCACTGCTCCGGGTGTGTGTTCACGGTGTGTGTGTGTGCACTTTGGATGGGTATAATCGCAGAGCACGAATTCCAAGTATGGGTCACCATACTTGGCTGTATGTCATGTCACTTTGACACTATAGAAATACCAACCATCAATTAAGTAATATCTACAGAGAGTATCAGAATGAAAAAAAAAAATCTTAATTTCGGATACCGTCCTGAATGGATATACTGTAATTAGGCCACGGGCTCCATTAGGACTCTTGTTTGGAGATTGAGCCGCTCAGCCCATCTGGCTAATGACTTGATAAGGTCTCAACTCCTATTAAAATATCTACCACTGAGGAAAGCAGAATAGCCTATATCAAATTCTATTATTGTCATACTTCATCTAATTGCTTCAAATGTCCTACTCATTTCTTATGTAAAATTAGACCAAATACCAATGTATTTTCAGCATCTAGAAAATAAGAAATGGTTATTATAATTATATTAATAGAATATACAGGATATCACACAATATGTAGATTATGAATATGTCTTCAAACGCTCCTGTTGCAATTGTGTCTCTTGGTGCTTTAGCAAACAAATCACTCTGAATAATAAATAATAATTATCATTTCATCCGTTATACAGAATAACTGTTCATACAATGCAAATGAATGTAAAAAATAAAAAAGTTATCTCCTGTGTAAGGTCATTCACCTGTATATCTAGCCGTTTAATGAATCTAAAAGCAGGCGTATCTATAGACTGCAGTGTGTGCTTCAGACCTGAATAGTGTGAAATTGGACTCTAACAGACAGCCGGCAGTGTGTACTAACTTGTCCTTCTGGCTTTGTACACATTTATATTTCCTGACAGAGATCTAAAGCTCTATCTCTCTTGTGGTACAGCTGTCTAAACTGCCAGAGACCTTCCTTCCTCTGAATGCATGCAAGGATTGAACTGAGAAGATTCTAGGGTGAAGTCAAAGCCTAAAAAAGACACAGCTACAGGCCCCAGTCTCTCTCATCAACACAGGTGGGTACTTTCCCCTGTCAACTTTGCTTATTAGAAGAATTCAGAATGGTCTACAGTGTAGCACAGGTTCAAAGGCTATAGATCCTCCTCCTCACACACCTCCTTTAAATAAAGAGGGAACTCCATCACACTTCTGCTATCGTCTGCTCTAGAATTTATTTTTAGGCAGTGAAATGTCCTATTAGGTTTCCTATGTTATCTTAACTAAGTATTCAGCCAATGATTAATTGGTAATCAGGAAATGGTACCGTTTATATGTCCTTACTTAAAAAAAACATATTGGTTTGTTACCAATTTGTGCAATTGAGGGTGACAAAATAAAAATCTATAGATTGTATCTATTTTTTGTGTGAACATTGTAGATACTGGGGGGGGGGGGGGGGGTAATTGCTAGTATGCTACAATTACACAAACCCTCATGGCTGGTAAAATGAAGCCATCAGGCCTGACAGAGAGGTGGATTGACCTCTGACAGTCAATCCTTGCTGAATCACAGCCTAATTGGCACTTTCATCACAAATTGTTACAGAATGATGGATGGCTGAATCACCTGACAGGGGCCTGATGAAACAACCAAGACGTCATATTAGAGTTTATCACTGTTAACAACTTCTTTTCCGTTGGGAATATATTAGTCTCAGCCTCAGAGATCACACAAAGCACCCACATCCGTCCACTCACCGTCTGATACACACTGCACACAAAATTGCGCTTTCTTAAAATAGTACAGAACATTCAGAGTGGTTTATGCGGCATCCGGTTGGTGGCTGTTTATAAGAGTGACTTGAACAACATTTAAAGGAACACAGGACTGCTATTTTAGACGGAAACAACTTCTTAAAGCTTTTCACTTTACAAGATGTTAATGGATGTACTATGTGATGTGGATTACTTGTGGATTATTGTGATGTTTTTATCAGCTGTTTGGACTCTCATTCTGACGGCACCCATTCACTGCAGATGATGCATTGCTACCTTTCTCCAAATCTGTTCTGATGAAGAAACAAACTCATTAACATCTTGGATGGCATGAGGTTGAGCTCATTTTCAATACATTTTCCTTTTTGGGTGAACTATTCCTTTAATTGGAAGACTTGCAACATCAAATATCTAAAAAAAAATTATGGTTTAAAAATATTGTGGTACCCATGAAAAATGAGTACACAATATGGTTGTGTGAATAATAATATCTTCCTTCTATGCCTTTCATATGGACATTCATGAATGTACTTTTTTTTTTTTTACTTTGCACGGACACTTGAAACAGAGACTTTTATTTTGACACGGGATCGCGCTTTCGGGCTATCTCTGCATCTTCCGCTCACACGATACAGAGGAGCTGGCAGAGAACAGACGCGATTCCCGACTCTCTTCTTTCTTTCCTGTATTTTCAGGTATATAGTACAAATGTTCGGGGAAAACTTGACTAAATAGGGTAACATCCATTTAATTACAATGTACAGTGAGGGCTGGTTGTGAGAGTTTGATAACTTACATCTGTGATTTCTAAAAGTGTTCATACTGAGGTAAAACTACTGTAAATACTCCTGTGTAATGCAATATTTGAGTCTAACATGTTTATTCAGTGTCTCAGATCTAAATGTTCCATTGAGTTATGTGTAAAAGTTAATTGTTTATGTTATATGTTATGTGCAAAGCTCACTCTGAACTCGCGCTTGGCGCGCTTGATGGTCACGTGACCAGCTCATGCAGAAGTGTGTAACGGCAGCCTAAATAGCTGTTAATGCTTTGAAATGTTGATTTTTGACAAACTAACGGTGAAACAAATGTCACAAATGTTTTAAGAGTTGAAACAGACTTAAAATATGCACTTAGGTGAATAATCAAAGTAATAACTTGCTAGATTTGACTGTTGACCCATGAGAAAGTATGGAAAGAGTATTGTTATATGTTCAAACAGGTTAAATGAGAAAAAGACAAACAATGAAAAGAGATTATATGAGTTTATTTTTGTGGTTTAAGAAACTGGTGGATGTTGAAGATTGATTTGTTGTCAATAAAGACACGATACAGAGGAGCTGGCAGAGAACAGACGCGATTCCCGACTCTCTTCTTTCTTTCCTGTATTTTCAGTAATTTGTCTGCTAGGTCTCCGGAGGCGGGGCCTGCAACAATATGTATATTTTTTAACCATGTATTTTAAATTATGGATCTCACATGCTCTGCTTGTCCTTGAAAATGTCATTGGGGAATTCAAAGAAATTATTTTATTATGACTTGTATTATGGAAATAAAAAGAGCACTGGATTCTCCATTGAACTAGATCTCGTATGTTAGCTGCTTAGGTCAGCCATTCCTTTGGTCCTTCTGTATGTGAGAGAAACATTATAAAAGCTGCTCACTGGAGGAGATTAAATATGCTGTGAAGTGGTTGGATTTATTGAGATGGATCTGTGTGAAGTCCTCATTAAGTGCCCAGCGGGATTTAACTCTCAGTCCCTCAGATTAAATATTACCCATGATTCCAGGGTTAATCAGAACCAAAGCCCCACTCTAGATAAAAATCACAGTTTGTACGAAGCTACAGTCTTCTTCATCCAAAAGAAAGAAAAGTATCATAGATTCATTGCATTTTGGAAAAAAATAAATAAATACAATTATATAATAAATCTTTGAAAATCATAACCTGGATTTAAATTTGTAATGTTATTATAACCTAAAGATGTTACGTAAAAATGTTTTAAACAGAAAATTGTGTTTTTCATCTTGCCATTTTCTTGGTAAAGAAAACACATTTTTACTCAAATTAATCAAAATGGATTTATTGCATTTTGGAACCAATCTATATATTCTGTTCAAAGCAAGGTTTGTATTTTTTTTTTTTAAGAAGTCTCTTTATTTGATAAAAAAAAAAAAATTAAAAACATAATACGGTAAAAACAGCAATATTGTAAAACATTTTTGCAAATTAAAATAAACTATGTAAATACATTTTTTAAATGCATATCAGCCGTTTTTGCAGTCTTCAGTGTCACATGCTCCCTCAGAAATCTGTTATGCTGATTTGCTGCTCAAAAACATTTCTTATTATAGGCAATGTTGGAATCAGTTGTACTGCCCCAGGATTATTGATCATTTTAAAGTATCCTTGCTGAGGAAAAGTATTACCTTTCAAAAAATCTGAATGCCAAGGCAAAGCGAACCAGACTTTATGCTGATAGTCCAAAATCTTCCCAGTGCGAGACCAGCGTGAGACTGGTGAGCTTTACATTCTGTCAGGTTTCCATTCTATATACAGTATATATCAGTTAATAGATTTCCCGTTATTAGAGCTGTAGTACTCGAGTCCGGCCTTGGACTCGAGTCCGGACTCGAGACATTTTTCTATCGTCTCGGACTTGTCTCGGACTCGTTGTGTTTGCAATCGGACTTGTCTCGGACTTGGTCATTGGACTCGCCAAGTGTTCTCGTTGGTCTTGACCGAGTCCAGCAAAAAAATTATAATAATTATATATAATTATATATATATATATATATATATATATATATATATATATATATTTCTAAAAAAAAAAACATATGTGCATGATGTCGCGACTGAAAATGCTAGGCGCGCCGCTTTCTCCTTTTTTCCAAAGCACTCTGTGCTCCACGCTCGCGCTCCAGTGGCGTCTGCTGTTGCTAGGCAATGCTCTCCATGAAGACGCAGAAGTTTCAGCAAAGGATAAATGGATTTCAAGTCAAGTCAAGTCACCTTTATTTATATAGTGCTTTAAACAAAATATGTTGCGTCAAAGCAACTGAACAACATTCATTAGGAAAACAGTGTGTCAATAATGCAAAATGATAGTTAAAGGCAGTTCATTATTGAATTCAGTGATGTCATCTCTGTTCAGTTAAATAGTGTCTGTGCATTTATTTGCAATCAAGTCAATGATATCGCTGTAGATGAAGTGTCCCCAACTAAGCAAGCCAGAGGCGACAGCGGCAAGGAACCGAAACTCCATCAGTGACAGAATGGAGAAAAAAACCTTGGGAGAAACCAGGCTCAGTTGGGGGGCCAGTTCTCCTCTGACCAGACGAAACCAGTAGTTCAATTCCAGGCTGCAGCAAAGTCAGACTGTGCAGAAGAATCATCTGTTTCCTGTGGTCTTGTCCTGGTGCTCCTCTGAGACAAGGTCTTTACAGGGGATCTGTAATTTCCAGCATTAAACATCCCTTGCAGTAGCTCTGCTAATAAATTCATTTAAAAAATGGCTATCCTTGTACAGCTATGATCATCTGTTTCTCTTGGCTTAGCTTGACAACCATGACTTAACCTCCAAAAATAATTTGACCCTACAGCTCCAAACTAGACTGTTTAACTCCAACCCTAATTAAACACACTTGAAGCTAATCAAGCTCTTACTAGACACAATAGAAACTTCCAGATAGGTGTGCTAAGGCAGGTTGGAGCAAAACTCTGCAGGGCATTGGTCCTCCAGGATTTGTTACTTTTTTTTTAACCTACAGAGTTGTTACTTTGCACATTTTTTTGATCATTACAAATAGTAATGTAAAATTATTTTCTTAGAATAGGAGATATGCTGTCTCTCGCATCACATATATTATCAGTAGTTAAGTATGTGGTCTTAAAAAGGATAATTTTGTCTCTCATTTGGACTCGGTCTTGACTTGGACTCGAAACTTTTGGACTTGGACTTGACTTGGACTCGAACCTCTTTGGACATGGTCTTGACTCGGTCTCGACCCGTTCTTCGTATGTCGCTAACTCAGTTAGCTGTTTACGATTGTTGACGATTTGGCATGATCTTGGATCGTTTGGTTCTTCGAAGCTCATCCCGGAGCTGCTGTCATAGCAACAGGTCCGTAAGCTTAAACTTGCTCGGGAGCAGGCTTATTTCATGTAAACAGGATTAGATCGCTTCTTTTCAACCAGAATTGATACTCAAAATATGTCTGCTACCACCGCTACTTTATTACAAGAGTATCGTACTGATCCAGGGACAATAATTTAAAATAATAATCATTTAAAAAATTATTTATAAATAATATAAATATGCTGTGTAGTCCATAACAGCCTACTATAGACACAGCGAGTTTTACTCACTGAAATATTTATTTGTCATAAAATTATTACTTCATAATTGTATTAGAGTCTTACACACATGCTATACATATAATAGAGTCGTGCATTATTTTGAGTGATGACTGCTATTATAAGAGTGGCTTGATGGAGTGCAGGAGATGCAGATAACATGATATTGACCCTTAAGAAACTTTTATTAATGCTGTCACGTAACAAATATGTCCAAATATAAAATGAAATGAATAGATAATTTCTACACTGAAATAAAAATGTAAAGACTGTACAACTATTATAAATTGCGAATCTAAATAATTGGGAATCATGAAAAAAATTCTAAAAAAAAATAAAAATATGTATCTATTATCTGTTTCATGTATCTATTATAACATTTATGTAGTTTTGTTTGCTTGGCTGTTTCCTTATAAAAGTCCAGAAATTTGTCAAGTTTTTCGTCGGGTGTCCTTTTAAATTATATGACGTCATTACATTGCCGTCTTGCCACCAGCCAATCGCTGCACTGCTGATCATGGTTTCGAGTATCGATACATATCCCCTTTTAAGCCAACACATGAACGCGCAATTATCTCAGATAACTCAATCCAGCAATACTAATCATACACAACAGGTGTGTTCGAAGAACCCAATTAGCCGGATCATGATTAGCATGATGATATCATCTTGGATGTGTCATTTGATCTCGGACGTAATAAGCGGCGTATGAAGAACGGGCCCCTGGACTTGGACTTGGACTTGACTTGGACTCGACAAAGCTGGACTTGACTACAGCTCTACCCATTATGTTTCCCATAAGTTGAAAGACAAGTGGAAATTATTTTCTGCATTGCACAAAAAGCCACAGATATTAAGCTTTATTTCAGCTGAAAATATGTTCTTTAATTATTATTATTATTATTATTTGTTTATGAATCACTTTGAATATACATTGGTTTTACGCATTCTGTTGGGGTTTCTCAACTAGCATTATTTAAAAAAAGCTTTTCAGTTCCTCTTAAACAACAGATTTAACCTAATCAAACCCGGCAACCCGAGTGTGCCTCCTCCTCGAGAGTGTAAACACACCTCACACAGAGTGCTAAGGAAACAAACTCATCGGCTGCCACCAGCAAACAACCTCCAATTACGAGCATCGAAAACAGGTCTCATTCCCTGTCAGGAGTGTCACCATTAAGTAATGCGTCCTCCAGCTAAATCCGTGCTAAAGTGGCTCAGAGAGGAGATTTTATAGCTACCTGCAGAGTGATCCACAAATGAGGAACGGAGCAGGAATCAGGCTTTGTCATTACCTGAGACTGTAAATGAGAAAGGCTCATCAGCCACGCAACCTGGCATAGAAGCATCTCTCGAGCTCCGCTACAGCCCTGCCCGGCTCTGTCTCTAATGATAAACATCATTAGCCATTGTGCGCAACACTAATGCGCCTATCTGGGGAGCGCAGGCTGCCACCAGGATAAAGCAGCCCGCCTCTCTAATCAGTCAGTCAGTCAGAGGTTTGTTCCTCCTCAGTGGCACGGCACAAATGGAGGAGAGAGAGGGAGGTGGGCTATCTATGGGGCAGTCAGGGGGGACCTTGTGACCACAGCTGGGGCAATTCTAGGATTTTAGTTCTACCTGCCCTGATGAAGCAAAACAGGTTAGACCAGCATAAGATGGTCTGATGGTTACCTAGTCAGGTCATCCCAGTTTTATCGGTCAGAATCAGAAATAGCCTTATTGCTTACACACACATGGAAATTGTCTCGGTGACAGAAGCTTCCAGCACACAGACACAGACAAAAAAAGTGAGTAAAAATAAATATGTAAGAACTAAAACACAATAGACAAATTATGCAAGGGAATGTGGATAGATTATATTTTAATAAAATTAAAACAAAATTGGACTGAAATAAATAAATTTATATTTTAATTCATGTTTATGTTACATTATGTTAAATGAATATTAATATATATATGTGTGTGTGTGTGTGTGTGTGTGTGTGTGTGTGTGTGACATGGCCATGCTGTGCTAACAATAGGCTATGCATTTTTTAGATTTTTTTTCTTAGATATTTTTATTTGTCATTGAACCTAAAAACCTAACTTTACCAACTTAAACCAACTAATTTAAACCAGCTAAGACCAAGAGGTAACCTTAGGCTGGTTTTTAGCTGGTGAGTTTGAGGAGTTCTCTGGAAATCTCTGGATAAGATTTTGATGAGCATTTACAGTACTCTGTGTCAAATATTGCTACTCTTGTCACCGATGAACAGGTCCATCGCTGACTGGCAGGAACTATAATGCTTAACTTAAGACACTTTTTAAATGACTGCTAGCTAGAGGATTTAGAATGGAATAACCTCAGCTAGCTTACTGCAGCCACTGTCTTCAGCAAATGCGAAGAGAAGATCACATAATCACAATTTTTTAAGGGAGGCTGAAAAATAGAGGTCTGGCAATGCCTATGAGGAGAGACGAGACCAGGAGAGAAGATGGAAATATAATACATTCTTTTTGAAAAGAACAGCACGGATTGTCTCCTTTCAAGTACAAACACTTCAGGACTTGAAGACGCTGAAAGGTAATTTAAATTTCTGAAATTTGCTTTGAAAAGCATGAATCACTATAAAATGAGTAGTCTAGCATAAACTACTCAAATGTGAATGTATTTCCTCTTTCTGATCAGCTGCTCATCATTTTAACGGATAAGACATAATGAATCAATTTTAAATTACGGTGGCAGAAAAGGAAAAAGCTGTTCTATTACAGTTTGAAATTCCACTCCAAATAAATACTGGTCCGACTTGCCTCCATTTGTGACTTTTAATTCAATGTGCCACAGCAAAGGACATTGCAGATTTTTTATCATTTCATTCACTTTAATTGAGCTGTCCAAACTCAACCCATAAACCCTGAAAGAAAAGCAATAAGCAAAAGCAACAGCTCTATACGGTGCCCATTTTGTTCAAATTTACTTTGTTTTCACTAAAAGAGTCAGCTGCATGTTGTGCGAGGAACAGCCATTGGTGAACAGCCATTGGTGATGCTAAACACGAAACCAGATTCAGTACTGGCACTCAGATGTTCTAACATCCGTCAGAGCAATCACAACCAATCAGATTCAACACCACTCAAAGCTACAAAGCCAGTGGAGCGCATACAGACATGAGCGCTGAAATCATGATGGCTGAAATAAAGCCAATCTCTGAGAAGAGTGCTTAATAGATTTACCGCTAAACAAGTGAGGAAATTCAGCAACAACTGGAAGATCTTTCGGTTTCTGTTTTGTATTGGGCTCACAAAACTCGTCAAAAACATGTCCCAGTCATAGTTTATTCCAAAACTCAATGAAATGATTTTTACTCCATTTCCACAAATGCACATACACACCGGTGAACAATGAAAGGATAATGAAGATGAAGAGGGCTCAAAAGTGTTTTATGCACTGGAAGTCAATGCTTTAATACATAAAATGGCATTTTCTCCTCACACTAGTAGATTAGATTACTGTAGAAAACAGTAGGGTGCTAAGCACAAATGACAGTCACTATATAGAGAGAGAATTGCTTGAGTGAGTGATTCAATGATAATTGTTAGCAACACTATGTCACTTTTTCTTTGTTGTATATTTAAATTTAAATTAAATGTATGCATTTAGCAGACGCTATCAATTTTTACCTATCCAACATTTGCGCTTGATAACTCAATGCTCTACCAATTGAGCCACAGGAACACTATATGTATATGTATATATAATGTATATAATAAGCGAGTACATCATAAATTCATCTACCAAACTCCCTTATTGTCTTAACCCAAATCACTACGGTACATTTATAATAAGTGATTATTTTTGGACTATTGTAGTCTGTTCGGGTCGTCACTGCTGTGGAGTAACACATACCTGCGTGAATCGCCATAGACATAAACTAGACGGAGAAGTAGTTCCGGTTGGAATGTTCTTCTGCGGGATGCATGGAGTTCTGTTTATTAACCGCTAGAGTGCCAAAAATGTACATAGTTTTGCTTTGAGGCCCTAACATGCTTCAAGTTAAATCGAATAATGAACTACTGTGGCTTTATTTTGAATAAAATCAAGTCAAAATGAAGTTTGCTTGGAGTTGAGTGAACGATTCAATGATTATTTATATGGTCTTTTCTCATTTCGTTGTGTGTTTATTCTGTTATTGAGAGGAAACTGTGTATTTTTATAATATTTATTGATTAATATTATTTATATATTCTAAATGAAAAAGAGGCAGATTAAGTCCATTTAAATAATTTAACAAAATTTAAGAAGAAGAAGAATTTGTATCACTGTGACATTTTTTAGTTTAGTTCCCCAAATTCAAACAATTTTGTCCCAAACTAAAGCTATGTAAACCTACAAAAATGCATTTTTAATTGTTGTCAGTTCCCTTCCATTGACACAAAGGCACATAATAACTGTCTCTTTACTCCCTCTCGTTCTACACACACATGCACCCTACAGATCAGGAGTGTGTGTGCTTGTAGTAGGGTAGGGATTAATCAAGCCAAGCAGCGTGAGCGGGGCTAAGCGACTGCCATCTCACTCTGTCTCTCCTTATCTGTCTGTCTGCCTGCCTTCCCTGCCTATCCATCGCCTGCCAAGTCGCTTCCCTGCCCCGTTCCCTGCCTCATTGTTTGCATTCTTCCCTCCAAGCCTCCCGCCGGTTACCGTAGCTCCAATGGCCCACTTTGCGGGGAGCCAGATAATCAGAATCTAGTCTTCTGTGAAGGAGACATTTGTCTTGCCTCCATCAAAAGCTCATGTTCGCCCACTGAAACATCGCTGGCATTTAGAGCATGCCAATCAATGAATGTATGAGTGAGGAGATGCATTGTGCATGGGGTGTGTAAGGATAAATCCATCCATTAAAAGAGCCTTGAGTGTAGGCATGGCTGCTACACATCCCGGGGTTTAGAAAAAATGGCGAGTAATGGGCTTTTTGAGGTGAGGGGGACTGGCTTTTTTTGTAAAGGTTCTATTTCGGCGAACGGCTCATGCATGCGCTGACAGAAAGTCAAGTCAAAGCTAACTTTTGAGACAGAAACATTAGAAATGTTATTAACTGAAAATGTCGGATTAGTTTATGTTCTTTTATATTATTTTAAAAAACTGTGAGCATGAAAGCAACACAATCTATTTTAATTATTATTAATTAACATTGATACTGCGTAAATTTATTTCCCAATCATTTATTCATTTAAAGCCAGTATTATTATTAGTATTTTGTATGTTTATTTTTGGTTAGTGTTTTTTTTTTTTTTTTTAATCAAAAAACACACTGACTTCTGTTAAGTCTAATGGCGTATTTTTCTTTCCCATGCTCCCCCCACCTACAATCCCTGTCGGTACTGAGACTCGAACCCGGAACCTTTCATTTAAAGTCTAACCCTCTAACCATTAGATCGCGACTGCCCCGTATTCAAAAATATGCAATTTGTGGTAATTTGGTAAAAAAAATATGAGATAAGTTGATTATAATTTTATGCCCATAAATTAAGATGAAATTCTACTGTAACTGCAATGTAAATAGACTACATGCATAAAATGGATATAAATATAACATAAATCCACTCTGTATCTCCAATAATATGTCTTTGTAACATGATTTAATTGTTTAGTCTTATAATCAAAACTCTGCAATTTGTTTTACTGTGTTTCCAAAACATATAATGACATGCAATACAATGATGAAACCTAATGTATAATATTTTATACTCATATTTGAGCATGCTTTTTTTATGATTCTGTTGTGTCTGTGTCTTCTCTGGCCAGTCCACACAATCACAGATATTTTAAAAACCTCAGCTTTTTCTATGCGGATTGGACATTCGTCCACATGCAAACACAGGATCAGGTAACTGAAACCGATCCTTTTGGAAAACTCCTGCCAGGATGAAGATTTTGAAGATTTCGAATCACTGCCTCACTCGTTCAAAAACAGATTCATTCAAGGAATGAAACACTGCATTGCGCTACACTGTTGTATATAATTATTAGCATATTCATGTGCTTATATTCACAAAAGTACAATGCTTTTGCAATGAATATAAAAACTTATACATGGGTATTTTTTCTGTCATTGGTTGAATTGTGAGGGCATTCTAACTGCATTCTATAGGCTTCATCTTGCAGTGAATGCTTCTGGACTTTTTTGGAGTTTTGTTTGTTTTTTCGCAAATTTGGTGAGCTCTCAAAATACTCGTGAGCTCTCATATCATCTTTCAGTTCTTCACAGTCACACACACAGTCACATATACAGCACAATGACATTATGTTGGGGAATGTCTTTATATTTTAATTGAGTAAAAAAGAAAAACCTTATGTGGCGGGAGGGGAGTGGTATTACAGATAAAAAGGATTCCGACTACGCCACCCGGGGAATTTCGCCCCGGGAAATAGACAACACTCAGGTTATTATTACTAGGTCACTCAGGTTCGATTCTCTAATAATGGTAGGCAGAGACGTGGATATGAAAATGTACAAAAAGTATTTTATTAATACAAGTTTGTTTTAAAAGGAGAATCATAATCACATTAAAAATAACCGCAATCAGGAGCTGTACTGGCCAGATTTTACGCTACACACATACTCAAGTAAACAAAAACACACATCTGAATAAACACACACACACACTTTCTATACTAAAACACTGGTTACAAAGACACAACCAAAAAGACACACAAACTAACAGGGCTGAGGCAAACCACGGGAGGAGGGATCACTAAACTTAATTCACCGAAGGCACTCACACACACAGCAAGGACTTCAAGAAAAATCACTGCAAACGTTCGGGGAAAACACCACCACCACCACCACAAGAGATCCTCCACCCGTGGAACCTCAGCACCTGAAAGGAAAATAAATCATAAAACAAGACAGAAAAATAAAATAACCAACGTCAAAATACTGACTACAATATAGCCCAGTTGGATGATGTTTAGGGTACGGTCATGAGCGGATAGTTTGGTGTTCAGTTTAGTTGACTCTAATACACAAAGCATCAATAAAACCAGACAGCAAGGATCCCCTTCATCAGTGGGGTGACAATCTTCTCACAGATGGCAACAAGTTTGTAGTGCACACGGTAGCGACAGCAGAGCAGGAAAATACGATGCTCTCTCTCAATCCAGAAGTAAGGAATCGACGGGGCTATAATAGCGTTTTATAGCACCACCAGGAAAACAAATCGCCCGGACAAGAGGGAAAATCCGGACGTAGACGATGCATTCACACAATGTGCTCGTCCTTTCACAAGCACGGATACTCAAACACTCAAATCATGCAATCCGCTGTTCAGCTGGACTACAGGGATACTGAAAGGCGAGCAGCCAGCAAATGCACCCACCGCGACAAGCCGAGGGAAACCGGAGAAGAAAGACAGGCTACAGCCACTGTAAACAAGGAAGGAGGCGGAGACGAACGTGACGCATCCCAGGCTACAGCCAACCAGCTCTTAAGTAGGGAGGGCTCCCTACTGATAGGTGCTCACTGATGTCACTCATCTCATTCACTCGGTTACAATCCACCCCAAGCTTCTGCAACGTCGCCCCGACTGAACAGAACATACGCTCTGAGTCGTCAGGGCAAAACCAGGCAGGAACAGAGTTTGACACAAGACCTACAGCTCTTACTGCCTCCATGATGACTATTAAAAAATTGGCTGTCATTAACTCAGTGCATAGCACAGTATCTTCACTGTACTGGACTGATCCTGTGGAACTCGGGATCTACATCCAAATTCTTCATGCCACTTTTGAATGCGACATGGCTTGCGAGATGATCTACAACCTCGCTCTAACTCAGTGCATCGCACCGTAACTTCAACAGCCCCAGACTGCTCCTCTGGAACTACGTCCAAATTCCTCATGCCACTTTGGAATGTGACATGGCTTGCGAGATGACCTGCAACCTCGCTTTAACTCACTGCATCGAAGACGGGTCACCTATGCGATGACAATCTTACAATTACTGTAAAACGAAACTAGGAGCCTCGAAGGTTAACAACAGACAAAAACGTGCAGAGCCATATTGTCTAATCCCAAATACACCATATGAGGAATTTACAGCTCACAGCTAAAACCACTGGCACGACTCAAGTCTGTCCGGACCCCATAATTCCAAATATATATAAAAAATACAACGCTTAATAACTGTAGATACTATAGAGCCAGTGTGGACCTCGCACAATACTTAAAATACACCTCTCTATACGACGAGGCGACACTTTCAAAACCCGCACTGATCACGACAACCAATTTCATGGTGCCTGCGGGGATGCGACACGCCCGACATTCACGCACCTTAACTGAGGCCCGGAGCTGTAGCCAATGACACGACCAACGCGGTTCCTGACCCCAAGACTCCACATTTGTAGAGAAACAACTCTCCGTAATGGTGGACACCATGGGACCGGTGTCCACCAGGCAAGGTACCTCAACCCCACCCATACCTACAACGAGTTGAGTACAAGTCGACATCAACCGAGACTTAAAATCTGACCCAATCAGGACACTCGAGCCTGTCCCTTCCCCATCCTGTCGTCCCCTGAAAAAATTACTCCTGAAGAGCAACGTACGATTTTGTGCAACCATACGAATCACGCAATGCCTGAATAATTTTCTTCGGATCCTCCCTCTCGTCCCTCGACCGATAACGAATCGGGAAAAATCACTTACCAATACAAAAACTCACAGGTCTACTTGTCACAAACTCACGAAAGAAACTGCTGCTGTCTGGTTTCTGTAAAAGAGAAGAAAAAAAAAACAAAAACAAAATATCCAAAAAAACACTAAACCAACAAAACAATACCCACGTCTTTGCACTACACGATAGAGACCCTGCCGACTACGCCAGATTGTGGCGGGAGGGGCGTGGTATTACAGATAAAAAGGATTCCGACTACGCCACCCGGGGAATTTCGCCCCGGGAAATAGACAACACTCAGGTTATTATTACTAGGTCACTCAGGTTCGATTCTCTAATAATGGTAGGCAGAGACGTGGATATGAAAATGTACAAAAAGTATTTTATTAATACAAGTTTGTTTTAAAAGCAGAATCATAATCACATTAAAAATAACCGCAATCAGGAGCTGTACTGGCCAGATTTTACGCTACACACATACTCAAGTAAACAAAAACACACATCTGAATAAACACACACACACACTTTCTATACTAAAACACTGGTTACAAAGACACAACCAAAAAGACACACAAACTAACAGGGCTGAGGAAAACCACGGGAGGAGGGATCACTAAACTTAATTCACCGAAGGCACTCACACACACAGCAAGGACTTCAAGAAAAATCACTGCAAACGTTCGGGGAAAACACCACCACCACCACCACCACCACAAGAGATCCTCCACCCGTGGAACCTCAGCACCTGAAAGGAAAATAAATCATAAAACAAGACAGAAAAATAAAATAACCAACGTCAAAATACTGACTACAATATAGCCCAGTTGGATGATGTTTAGGGTACGGTCATGAGCGGATAGTTTGGTGTTCAGTTTAGTTGACTCTAATACACAAAGCATCAATAAAACCAGACAGCAAGGATCCCCTTCATCAGTGGGGTGACAATCTTCTCACAGATGGCAACAAGTTTGTAGTGCACACGGTAGCGACAGCAGAGCAGGAAAATACGATGCTCTCTCTCAATCCAGAAGTAAGGAATCGACGGGGCTATAATAGCGTTTTATAGCACCACCAGGAAAACAAATCGCCCGGACGAGAGGGAAAATCCGGACGTAGACGATGCATTCACACAATGTGCTCGTCCTTTCACAAGCACGGATACTCAAACACTCAAATCATGCAATCCGCTGTTCAGCTGGACTACAGGGACACTGAAAGGCGAGCAGCCAGCAAATGCACCCACCGCGACAAGCCGAGGGAAACCGGAGAAGAAAGACAGGCTACAGCCACTGTAAACAAGGAAGGAGGCGGAGACGAACGTGACGCATCCCAGGCTACAGCCAACCAGCTCTTAAATAGGGAGGGCTCCCTACTGATAGGTGCTCACTGATGTCACTCATCTCATTCACTCGGTTACACTTACTTCTGTTGTCTTCTTTTTAAAGAACTTTCAAATTTGTGCTTGAACCATTTTGCATGAAAACTGACATAGTCTGAATGCACTGTAAATCGCTTTGGATAAAAGCTTCTGCTAAATGTAACGTGATGCTTGTTACAGTACCGATTTCTTTTTCCACCAGGGGGATGCCATCGCCCCGCATCCCACCACAATTCGAGCCCTGGATGTTCGTATGTTTAGTGTTTTCCCAGTCTATTGGATTATTTAAATTATTGAACTCTTCATCGTCCTCTTGCCTTGCATTTGGATCATTGCACACACCATCGTGTGACAGAAGACCAGACCAAACTGAAGTTGAACTTGTGTGTCTGTGCAATATGGATAATCTAGCTGTTCTTCTCCTTCTGCTGGAGAAATGGAGCCTCACTGCTTTCCTAGAGTGGGAGTTGGTAAACAACGGTTCACTGCTCACTAGCCCCACTCCCAAACCAGAGTCTAGCCAGCCTTCCATCCACAAGACAGAGCTATCGCTTGAGCCCACCACAGACGCAGAGCTAGAGCCCACCTCGACCAAAGTACTAGAAGTTATAGCATGGATTATCACCCTGGAGCCAGAGCCCAATAATGAGTCTGACTAGGTGTGTGAGCCAGTAACAATGCCCATCCAAGTGGGGATTCTAGTAGAGTATGAACTTTTAAACTTCAATTCTTGTCAAGTCCTTGTCTTCTATTTTGTCTGCCTTGGCCCTCCGGATCCTCAGGGTCACCCATGCTCCACATCTGGGTCATCATTAGTTGCGGTATTATTGCAGGAGCTAACACCCCTGAATCCTCCACCCAGGCTTCCTACATGGCTCCTCCTTTCTGTGACTCCACCATGGGCCTTCGTCTTGGCTATTGTGGACCACCAGCTGCCTCCTCCTGCTCTGGCCCATTATTCATCTCCTCACACTCCTGGCTCCTCCCTCTGTCTTCACCACCCTGGTTCCTCCTGCCTTTTCAATCCCATCTCCTCCTGCCATGGTCAGTCTTGGCCTGTCTCGTTAGTCTTGGTTAGTCATTGGCTCCTCCCTCCATTGTCGCCTCCCTGGTCCTGCCTGCTCCATTCTCTATACCTTTGTCTCCAGTTACTGATCGCCATCACTTCGCCTGCTCCTATCTTCTGCACTTGAGGACGCAGTGTGAGGACGCGCCTTCCCAGAGGGGGGTAATATGCCATGGTTCTGTTGTGTCTGTGTCTTCTGTGACCTAGTTTTCCCTTCTGTGTCATTGTTTGAAGTCTTTATCTTCTGTGTATTTATACTCCCCTCTTGTCTCCGTTTGTTGACTGGTCTTGTCAGTTGCTACACACATTGTAGCACACTGTACACGACAGTATGTAGAAGATTGTGTGCAACATGTTTTTCAGCTATTTTTTGATTATGTTGATTAATTAGAGGCCTTAGAAATGTGCGTTTATCAAACATGATACAGTACATTGTTAATAGAACTTCTATCAGAAAACATCACTGACAGAAACTTTTAGCGCATCCTTTGACAAGTCAAAGTACATAAACAGTTGCTGTAAAATCGTGAGCATGCATCCAGATCAAAATACTATTTCTATCCATATCTAATATGAATTCATATATATTAATTTTCTTCATAACAAACTCCTATAATTATTTTTTTCCCCCACAAAAAAATAAAAAATAAAATAAAAAACACAGCTTTTCATTGATTTAAAACAACACATTGATGCATACTAGCATGTGCAGACAACTCAGATTCAGAGTGTGCTTCGATGGCAAACAACCACTAGCTAATGACAGCTATCATGAAGGAAGAGCCTGCAAAGATGACAGGTATACTTACTGGACCAGAACTGAAAATCTCTTTCATTTTTCCTAAGACTCAGTCTTTTTTTCTAAAATAAACACATTCATTCATTAATTTGTTCATTCAATTAATGTGGGTATAAGACACTGATAAGCATAAAAAAATAAAATAAATAATAATAATAATAATTAAAAAAAACTTATTTCAGCCGTCCTGAAATGATTTTTCACATGACTTTTCAAAGCATGCATTACTACTGTTGTCAGAGTTTGTGGCCGCTAACCCCAAGATATTATATATAAACATAATTGAATTATATATACATTTGTTTATTTGATTTTTCTAAAAGAGTAAAAATTCATATATAAAAAAGAGGCTGATAAATTATTATTCAAGCACAGAAAACTATTATTCCAGCACTTTTTGATGAATTAATGATCAATTATTATTATTATTATTATTTACATTCCAATACAAAATTAATATAATGATGTTAGTAATAACAATACTTATTCATAAAATAATCAGAAGGCATATTATTATTATTTTTATTGTTGCATTCCAACATTCGATTGTGAAAAAACAACAACATTTATTAGTAGTAGTAGTATTAGTATTAGTATTATTATATATATAAAAAAGAAGAAACCTTTTATTGATTTAAATGAGGCATAATCTCTTTTTTTATGCATATATTGATGCTTATTAACATGTGATGTCAGAATGCGAAGATAACACTAACAACAGATATGACAGGTTGTATTTAGTGGACCAGTCTTGAAAATCCCTTTGAGAGCAATTCACAATGTCAGACTGACAGCTGTCGACTCTTGTAATGACAGCAACTGATGGAATAAGTTTCTGTAGTGATTTTAGCTGATGAAGTCTCCTAGTGTCAGCACAAGCCTGCCGAGGACTTTCATGGCATGTAAGTGAGACTATTTCTCAAAGCAGACCTTGTTAGAAACTGCAGCCTAGACAAGTCCTCCCTAAACTGAGCATGCAATTTGCCTTCATTTGTTAAAAGAAAATACAAAAGAGAGAAAACAGAAAAGTCAGCAGTAAACAAATACGCATGGCTGCTTGTGGTGATGGTGCAGCAGTTTGCGTCTGACACCCATTTAGTTCTGCGATCCAAAGGAAGCTGGAAAGACCGGGCTGGCAGACTGTCTGTGTCATTAGCTGTTCACAATCCTAGTGAGCAGTCTCGTTGTGTTCTTGTTACATAGGCAGCTGCCTTTAAAGACAGCCAAAAGTTTCTTTTCACAGTTGATTTCAGCCGAGTTTGGCATTAGCACTTGTTGCTAAGTGAATAATGCCAGACTCTAATCAACATAAAAATACAAATCCTATACAAATACATTGCTAAATATTGTGATTAAAAAGGCCACTATTGCTTTTACTTAGATTTGTATTCCACAAATATTTGCACTTTTAACTTAATTTGTTTGCTTTTCTAATTTTTTTATTATTAGGTCTACTAATAAATTGAATATGGAACACTAGTTGTGTTTCCATTGCAAATTTCCTCAAAACTTTGGCAATAATTTATAAATGTCGATAAAAAAGTATTGCGAAATGACGGCGTTTCCATTAACTGATGTTATTCAACTAAAATGTAATTTTTTTCCTCTTGCGATAAGTCAAGGTACACAGTCCCACACATGGCGTGCAGGAAAAAAAGTAGGCTTAATCATGCCCACGATTTACTAATTTGTTCCCTTGATTTGCTAAATCATGTACACGATTTATAAATCGAGAGAATGAATTAGTAAATTGTGCGCTCGATTTAGCAAATCGAGGGAACAAAATAGTAGGCCTAATCGTGTGCACGTTTTAGTACATCGAGGGAATGAATTAGTAAACCATGCGCACAATTTATTTATTTTTACTTGAATGTCTTGTGCAGGGCTCCTTATACTGGGAATGGATATTGACGTTTTTTTTGCTACACTAGCCATTATATTGAATTGAAGAAGGCGTATGCATTTACATTTACATGTAAGCATTTAGCAGACAATTTTGTCCAAAGCGACTTAATGAGGACAATGGAAGCAATCAAAATCAACAAAAGAGCAATGATATACAAAAGTATGCATGTATCTTGACAGAGGCAGCATGGAGAGCAGCTTCTGGGACTTGCCGTGTTGCAACTGGTAACACAAGACTTAAATTTAGAGTGGCCTTGATCAGCTGCTCTGGTGGCCGTTTCAAAACCGTAACGCTGCAGATGTACGCAGTGTGGGAAAACCCCTTATACTTGAGAGCAGTCACATATGAAGTGTTTCTTGGAGGTTATTGAGGAATGATCATGTGACTTTTTACGTACGACGTGACCAGTTACTGCAAAAAATAAATAAATAAATAAATAAATAAATAAATAAATAAATAAAAACTTTCCATTGTAGCTTTGCGAAAAATTCTTTTTCGGATTGCTTGTAAAACCACCTCAAGTGTTTGGTGATATATGGGCGTTTTTTTTCCATTAGGCATATTTTCAATTTGCGCAATTTGAAGGGTAGTGGAAATGCAACTACTGTAATTGACAAACATAAGCAGAAGAAAAAAAGTTTCTTTTTGTTCTCCTATTTTAATATGTACATTTTCAAAGAAAAGAAAACGAAAAAAATCCCAGGAAAGATATGTATTTAAACTAATAATTATATTGCATTTAGGAATATGTTATGGTGTGAAACTAACATTGTATGCTTTGGATTAATGTACTGTATGATACCCTCATTGTCTTTTGTCCTTATTTAAACTTTTTACTTTTAAATGTTATTCTTTTACTGCATAATAATAATAATAAAAAAGAATGATATATGCAAACAGAAGTAAAACTATTCGAGCATAAAAAATATTTAAAAAAGAAAACGGTTTGGTTCTATTCATCTGTTGTTGATTGAATGTTGACGTGAGCATTGCTCTCAAAAAGAAAGTTGATAAATACAATTTTGAAAAAGTGGATTTTAAGCGGACAAAATTATTGGAGAATCATGTGTCACTGTCACCAGAGAAAAGTCTGTCGCTTTCACTGGAACTTCCAGTGTTTCTGATAAAAGCTTCCTTGCCAATAGAAAAAAAAAGAAAGAAAAGAAATTAAAAATGTCATTGTGTAGGCAGTCAACTCACTAGGTTTCCAAACAGAACAGAATATAAAACACAATGCTTGAGACTCTAAAGTTCAACACACACACACACATGCACATGTATTCTGTAATAGCGAGCTAACACTGCGCTGACATTAGGCCAGGCCTTGTGTCCGCTAACCGCGAGATTACTGTCAGAGCTAATGTGTAAAGCTGAAAGGATGTAGCCTACACATAATCTAGAGTTGCTAAACTGCACTAGCAGAAAGCGGATCTAATTGGACCACAGGTTTCCATGGAGAGCAATTTGTTCCTGTTCGCAGCAGTGACCGTCATTGAAATATAATGTGAACTGTGGCTTCACCTCAGCAACTATTCAATAATTTGTCCATGTGTTTCAAACTATGAAGAATTAAGAGACGAAGAAAATAAAGAAGGGCCGTAAGCATAAAGGGCAGTAAACTTATTCCCTAACAGCTCGGGCCATAATAGACACTTTCATGGTCTTTGGAATATAATGCAGTTCTGTGAATATTAAATAATTTGCTGCCTTAAATGGCATAAGGGGCAAGAACTCATTATATTCCCTGCTGGCTTCAAGAAAACTTTAAAAGGGCTCAATTTGACACACAATGTAATAATTAAACATACTTCTTCTGTATTATTGAAGTGCAGGGAATGTAAAGGAATGCACACGTCTCATGCTGAGTCTATGGAGACCAGGGGTCAATGTTTGCCAGGTAGTTTTGCAAATTAGTCCCTGCTGGTAGATATGCCATTGCTGGGGGAAAAAGTGTCAATGTCTCAATTGATGGCCATTCAAAAGGAACTACATATAGTAACATTATATACTTACTGTATCTTTTATTCATTGTATTTCACTGTAATTGTATGTGTTTTAGTTACAGTTTTAGTATTATCTCTCTCTCTCTCTCTCTTTCTCTAATCTTTACATATACATATCTAACCTACTACATATTTTGAATTGTATAAATATATAAACATACACATTTATACATTATATAATATATTTATATAAATATTTAAAAATATATATATTTATGTATGTATACACAAAAACTACTGTTACTTTAGAGTCACTGTCATATACAATTATATTTAATAGTTTGTGTTAGCTTTTATTTTTATTTGCATATATTTTCATCTTAATTTTGGTTAAAGTTTTAGTAGTTTTTCTTTTCTTATGGTGTGTATACGGTATATATACTTTGTTTATTTGTTTGTCTGTCTGTCTATGTTTTTTTAACACATTTTATGTTATAAAAATAACATTGAAATGTATAATACTGCATATACAGTATGTGTATGTACAGTATGTATACAGAGTACAATTCAGTTATTATTATTATTGTGTATTTGCAAAAACCTTGAAAGCAGCAGCCACTTCCTGATATTCATAACCATCTGTGTGCCCTGAGTGACATCATTAATAGTCCAGAGACCACAGCCACATGCTGGATTTCATTACATCCCCTCCAAGAGACAGGACGTGTTACAGAGCCCCGAGTGCTTTATTAAAACCCTGTGACCTTCACATCATATTCACATCCTCCATAAAAACAACACATAAAGACACTAGATACCTGCTAGCATGGTCCCATGAAGGGCAGAGCCTGAAGTGGCTCCTCTTGGGCCAGTGTGTAATGCTCGTCATCTGCTCACCTGTATCACCCCTAATTCAATCTATGTCCACGGGGAGCACTATTCTTGCTGCCAAAATCAAAAATGAGAAAATATCACTCATTAAACTGGTTTATGAGGGGAGATGCTTGTGTGGCCAAACTACATTTCAGTCATCCTCTTTGAAGGTACTTTAAAGTTTCAATAACACATAAAGTGCACCTTTTACTCTTCATTATGCTTCATTAGTATTAAATCACATCCTGTCATTGTTGAAAAAAAATATAAAATAAAGGCTGAGTAAGATATTTGATTTTATTCAGTGAGCCCATTTTAAATTGAATATTTTGAAATAAAATTAAAACAATAAAAATATCATAATTGTGACTCATACTAAATAAGTATTGCTAAATTATCACTGAATAAAATAAAAAACTTAAATATTCATTATATAACCTAATATGACAAATAGCTTTAAATAATTTTAATTGAATAAAACATTTTCTTTAAATAAATAAATACAAATCCAATTGAAAATTATCCACTAATCCCGTTTTACATTGACACAAATCATGAGGAAAAAAAAAAAGTCATAATAATGACTTTTGAACATTTATAAGAACTTAAATCTTCAAAGAAATCTAAAATAAAAATAATGCCAATATAACAATATAAAATAGTTAAAATAAACACTATTATTCAAAATAATTGTTTCTAAAAAATAATCAATCAATCACGTGAGCCCATTTAACTTGGACCAAAATCATTTGCAAACAAAAGCATGTCATAAGCATGAGTTCTCAAATGTGAAAGGGAACTTATCATGTATTAAGTAAAATAAAATAAAAATATAATATAATATAATATAATATAATATAATATAATATAATATAATATAATATAATATAATAAAAATATAATATAATATAATATAATATAATATAAT
Source organism: Carassius carassius (assembly GCF_963082965.1). Taxonomy (NCBI): domain Eukaryota; kingdom Metazoa; phylum Chordata; class Actinopteri; order Cypriniformes; family Cyprinidae; genus Carassius; species Carassius carassius. The sequence continues at coordinate 18,859,787 of NC_081795.1, read as the reverse complement.
ATAATATAATATAATATAAAAAATCTATATATCTATCTATCTAGAAAGCAGACTACAGGCAATAGACTGAAACCATGCATATGTGATACATATTGTCAGGGTTGTAATGGGACAGCAATGGACCAGACTGATTGTTAGTTTTAGTCCGTTCCTGGGTTCATCTGAAACACTGTGCCTTGTGCCGCCCATCTCTCCCTCTCCAATTGCGGAATATGGTGCCTACAGTAATCAATGGTGATGAATGAGAGTAAAGGCTTTCTTTATTCTGCTCCTTGCTGAATAGAAGGTTTCCATTATCTCTCACAATGTATTCACTCTATCAAAGTGACAGGGTTCAGGGCAGCCACACTCCACTGCCCTCCCCCGTACCCTACCTTTCAGAACAAAGCGAGAGTTACAAAGGGGAACTTCTAATGTGTCGACATGTGGCGTGTACCATCCCAAACTGATGCTGCTGTATGGGGAAGTTTAATTTGACCTAAGAGGTAAGTTTAAAAGCCAAACTGTTCATTTCCCGGCATAGTGGTTATTGAATCTTTGTAATTATTGGTACTGCAGCTCGCCTGTCTCCTCAGCTCTACAACCATTTAGAATAAGAGTACTACCTGCTGTGACAGGTTAAGCCGAGCGCTGTTTTGAACCAGGGTTAGGACTTAAAAACTGAGGAAAGTACATGCCCTGTGGTAAAACAGCCGCCGATGAATGTGAAGTGTTGGCCCTTTGGCAGAAGAGGATAACCTCCAGACAGAATTCAGAACACCCCTGAGGGTGTAAGCATGAACTCACCATGATCTGAATCTTCTGTTTTGTTGATGTGCCAATATTGTAACAACAAACCACTGCTGCCACTTTTGCCACTGCTCTGTAAAATATTGTTAGGGTTTTCTAACAATACAATAGAATAAAATTAACCAAAAAAAATAAAAATAAAAAAATTGGTCAAAGCAAGCCAGCTTCATGCTTTAGTCTAGTTAAAATCCCAGTCCTCTTCTTTTTCTGTTTTAAAGGTGCAGTATTTAATATTGACACCTAGCAGTTGAATTTTCAAAATATTGAAAATAAATATTGGATAGAGAATCGTTTCTCCAGCACTTTCCTATTTAGACTCGACACAGGTTGCCAGATTGAGGGTATGCAAGAAGAACAAAGATGTATTGATTTATCTGTTTTAATAGTGTAATGTTGCTGGAACAGGTGAAAACAAGTGAAGATGGTGATCTATTTGCAGGAAGTAACAAAATAAACTAAGAATTAGATACACAAAAAACCAAGAGAGAAAGAGAGGAAAAAACAAAACAAAACAAAAAACAGGGCAAACCAAACAACCATTATGTACAACAACTGATCAAGTCGAAGGGAACAAAAGGCTAACAAGCAACAGGTGAGACTGATTAATTGCTATGACAACTTATTACAGTTAATTAAACACAGAAAGTGATCACAGGAAACAATGAGGTCAAGGAACACATTTCACAATAAAAGTCCAAAAACAAACACAAGGAATCTACACATATGATAAACAGAGCTTTTTAGATTGATGCAGAGGCTTTTCAGGTCAGGTAGAATCTGCAATCTCTAACCCAAAGGCTGACCAGACTAAAACAAAAACAGACATTCCAACATGAAACACACATTTCAAAGTAGCATGTTTCCTAAATATTGGGGCAGTCATGGTCTAATGTTTAGAGAGTTGGATTTGTAACCCAAACGTCATGTGTTTGAGTCTCGGTACCAACATATTACTGCTCACTGTGTTAATAAAAATTAATAAAAAATTTGTTTTACTGTCTGGGGTCAGCCATCAGTAGTTAAAAGGGGTGTTATGTGACACTTTTTCCCCCCATGGTACCGAAAATGGGGGAAGGGGGTTCAAACCTTTGTCACTTTTTTTCACTTTTGATGAGTTTGTATCCTTTCATGCACAAGTTAGTTAATGGGCTTTTTGTCATTGACTTACAAAAAGTTTTCTGCAGGAGTTAGTGTTAGAGGCTGCTAGTATACAGGGAGGCACCAGCACTGATCTTGCATACCCCTCGGCAAATATGTGGTTGCGCCCCTGGCCAAACCTACCTAAATAGCGGCGGAGTTACTAATAGTCATAGTGCGCCTTTACATTACCTTCAGCATGGGGTAATTTCTCGCTTGGCTTCCAAGCATTAGCTATAATATCCTTGTCATTCTGCATAAACCTATTACCTAGTCAGACACCAAAAAGCCATTTGTGGGTCTAAAAGCTTTTTCAAGGCGAATGCACCTTAAAAGTAATAGGATAGTAGGCAGCCTACATGTGCAACTGATAACATGGGAGAGATGGACTTTCAAATCATACGTAGCTTTCTTGCTCAGTCTATTGTGAAAATGTCTCCATTATCTCTGGCAGTAGACGGCTTCTGTTTGGAATCGGCAGTTAAGCTCATTTTTGGCAGCATTCTATCAGTGATGAAATGCGATATCCGTAGGACATACTGTAGTAGTGGCAAAGTAATTATTAATATTAGCGAAAGTCCAAAGTGAGGCATTCAGCTGTGACTAACTTCAAACGTTATTTCAAATGAAATGATACTTCCAGTCAAATCAGCCTTCTGACTGTCATTTGCTCATATCACTTCCCATAGAGTGAAATTATGATCCTACTGCTAGTACCTGAACACACAGTATCACTGCAGTGATGGATGGCTCGTCAGACTTGCCATTGCTCTTCTTTTGAAACAACAGAACAGCCTTTTAGAGTCTCTAAAACACTTGCAAATGAAGAGATAAAGTCAAGAATACAAAAGTAAGGGTACGTTTACATGACAATGATGTACTAAAAACAGAAAACTTTTTGGAAGATGTCGCATACAGATGGCAACACTGTCAAAACAATCACCTTTTTATAAAATCCAAGAAAACTATTAAAAACCCTTTATTATGCATGCCAGGCCAGTAGTTGGCGATGTCACTTTGTAAAGAAACACTATGTGCCTGTGCACATACCGAGCACATAATACGCATACGCAAAATGGTACCTTTTCCCAATATTTGTAGTTTTCTTTTTCCTGTAGTTTACGTTTTTGTAGTTGACATTATGACGATGACAGTATCACTCTCAAAAACTTTGAATACTGTTTGACCTAGATGTATTCTACCAACTAGTGGTTTCAATGCCACTGAGTGCATTAGTGCCTGTCCGCTTTCAGCTGTGCTGGTATTTATTATTTATTTTTTTCATTCATTCCTCCCTTAAGGATAAAGCCTTTGTTAAAGAGTTATAAGCCATGAACCAAAACAACCAGCCATGAGGTGAATCACAGCATTAAAATTATTTGAGGCAAAAAAAGCATTTGTAAATTGAACAAAAAGACAAAACTGTGTACTTAAGGGCTATAGTGAGGGAAAGAACTACAATCCCATGGACTATTGTGAATTACATAATCAAAAACAATGGTGAAATATAAAACTATTAATTTAACGTTATTGACTGGATCTATAGAAACAATATATTTTAAGCTTATTGCAAAATATACATATATTTACACATAAATATTAAAGTATTTTGTGAGCATAGAGAGACAAAGTCTTGGTTACGTATGTAACCCTCCTTACATACGGGAACGGAGACGTTACGAATGGGATCTCGCCCGAGAGCCCAATCACCTTCGAGTGGTACAAAACGACCAATGGTACACAAAGTACCTTGGTCTGCGGGATTTGCATCGCGAGCTCCGCCCCGCAGAGCGGGTATATAAGGAGCAGCCCGAGCAACTCACATTCAAGTCTTCGCTGAGGAGCCGAGCCAGTGAACCGGCCGTTCAGCGGAACAGCGATGTGGCAAGGGGATGTAACGTCTCCGTTCCCTCCTTCAGGGAACGAGGGTTACATACGTAACCAAGACGTTCCCTTTCAGTCGGTCACGTTCGACGTTACGAATGGGGTCCCTTACAAAATGCCACATGGCTGTCTTCCAGCGACCCGTGTTAGTGATAGTACCCTGTCGTGAGGCCAGCACGGGTGAGGGCCTATAGCTTACACAGAATACACTGGGTAGCATATGCCGGCAGTTTTCAAAGATAAAAACTTTAGCTCTACTGAGAGCAAGGGTTTGAAGGGAGCTCTCTGCTGTGCCGATAGAACCACTGCGAGGTCCCAAGAGGGGACTTGCTGAGGGCGAGGCGGATTGAGCCTCCTTGCTCCTCTCAGGAACCTGATGATCAGATCGTGCCTCCCAAGAGACCTACCTTCAACAGGGTCATGGTGTGCCGAAATGGCGGCCACATGGACCTTGAGGGTGGAAGGAAACAGCCTTCATTCCAACCCCTCCTGAAGAAATGAAAGCACTGACCCAATCTGATATTTCCAGGGGTCCTCACGCCGTGAAGAACACCAAGTGACGAAGAGGTTCCACTTCAAAGCATAGGCGTGTCTGGTGGACATGGCTCTAGCTGAAGTGATGGTAGCTACCACCTGTGGTGGCAAGGTACCTAAACCTTCCGTGACCCGTCCAGAACCCACACATGTAGGTTCCACAGATCGGGACATGGGTGCCCCGTCTTTGAGAAAGAAGGTCCTTCCTCAGAGGAATTGGCAAGGGAGGGGCTGTCACGAGGAGTACAAGTTCGGGGAACCAGCTCCGGCCGGGCCAAAAAGGTGCAACCATGAGGACCGGCTCCTCGTCCTCCCTGATCTTGCACAACGTCAGTGCAAGAAGGCTCACTGGGGGAAACACATACTTGTGCAGGCCCAACGGCCAGCTGTGTGCCAGAGCGTCCGTGCCGAGAGTGCCCTCGGTCAGGAAGTAAAACAACTGGCAGTTGGAATTTTCTGTTGAGGCAAAAGGTCTACCTGACCGTCTCTGAAGCGTTCCCGAATCAGCTGAACCGACTGGGGGTGGAGTCTCCATTTCCCCGGGGCGAGACTGCTGCCGTCGGCTGCACGATTGAGCCTGCCCGGAATGTGAATGGCACGAAGCGACCTCAGATGCTTGTGACTCCACAAGAGGAGATGGCGAGCGAGTTGCAACATGCGGCGGGAGCGTAGACCACCCTGACGGTTGATGTACGCTATGGTCGCAGTGTTGTCCGTACGGACCAGAACGTGCTTGTCCTTCAGCAGGGCCCTGAAGCGGTGCAGAGCAAGACGTATTGCTAGCAACTCGAGGCAATTGACATGCCACTGAAGTCGGGGTCCTGACCAGGTGGCAGAAGCATCTGTTGACACAACAACATGTCTGGACACCGGTTCTAGGGGCACGCCGGCCCGTAGAAATGAGGATGCCATCCACGGGGTGAAGTTTCGGTGGCAGGCCGGAGTGATGATCAGTCGGAGCGTGCCCTGTTGCCATGCCCATCTTGGGACTCGGTCGTGAAGCCAGTGCTGAAACGGTCTCATATGGAGTAACCCGAGTGGTATGACCGCCGCCGCGGACGCCATATGCCCCAGGAGCCTCTGAAACAGTTTCAGTGGAACCGCTCTCTTGCCCTTGAATTGTCTCAGGCAACTGCGCGAACATGGCGACCGAGTCTATTTCCATACCGAGAAAAGAAATCCTCTGCACAGGGGAGAGCTTGCTCTTTTCCCAGTTGACCTGAAGACCCAGTCGGGCGAGGTGTCTGAGCACCAGATCCCTGTGCTCGCACAACCGCTCTCGAGAGTGAGCTAGGATCAGCCAGTCATCGAGGTAGTTGAGGATACGGACACCTTGTTCCCTGAGAGGAGCCAAGCAAACTGAAGAAACGGTATGTGTTGAGGAAGAATGGAGACATGAAAGTACGCATTCTTCAGGTCGATCCCTGCAAACCAATCCATCGGACGAATGCATTCAAAAATGCGCGGGCACTCGTCTGACTCCAAGTAGCAAAGAGGGCATGAGAAGGTGAAGCATTCTTAAGCCGGATTTGCATGGAAACTGGCAAGGGGAGAGGAGAACGAGAGCGGCGAGGAAGCACATCACCAACTGCCGTTCGTGGCCTCTTGGGATCCAGAGGTAGAGGAAACAGCTCTTTTAGTGAAGGTTTGGGTACCACCGGCCGCAGGGCCAGTGGCGGAACAAAATGAAAATGAGAACAAAGGATTCTCCCCCGGTCCTCCTCCGGGGGAAGGAGTGGTCCTGCTGCCATCTTCTGACGAGCTGACGTCTCCAACTCCGTGTAGCCCATCTCAGGAACGCTGCTTGGCCTGGCGTTTGGCAGGCTTAGGGGCAGAGACGGGTTTCACCGCCCTTCTGCGGCCATCTCCTCGCTGCGGCCGCAGTTAGTTCTCCTCTTAGTTCTCCTCTTCCCGAGCCCCGAATGAGATGTCAGGAGCCTGAGAGGGTCCAGAAAACTCATCCGGAAACTCAACCAGCTGCGGCGTATGTGAGGGGGGTGTGGCCCGAGGAGGTTGGCTCGTCGGGGAAGCCCACACAGTAACCCTCAGATCACCCTGGCCACCAGCCGAAGTAGTCCTCTTACGAGAAGATAAGCTAGAATGGGATGTGGCAGAGGGGACTCTATACCTTTTAAGGTAATCGAGTCTCGATCTCAACGCCGAGATGGTCATGTCCCTGCAATGAGAACATGAGCCATCCACAAACGCAGTCTCAGTGTGCTGGAAGCCCAGACACGTGACACAGCGATCGTGACCGTCACGAGGAGCGATTTATCGACCGCACCCAGAAACACACGGGCGAAATGACATCTTTAAAAAGACGCAAATCGGCCCGTATCTCTTTTGTGAAAGAGATTTGCTCTTTCAGAGGTGTTGAAGCGCTCAGGGGAACGCAGGAGCTGTCGCAGGAAACCCAGACGAACCGCTGAATCGCGCCATCACACCAATACCAGCTCTTGTCTTGTAGCACTCCTCTGATAGCAGCAAGCGATGTGCTCGGCTCCGAAGCGAAAGCTTGAATGCGAGTTGCTCGCGCTGATCCTTATATACCCGCTCTGCGGGGCTGAGCTCGCGATGCAAATCCCGCAGACCAAGGTACTTTGTGTACCATTGGCTCATTTTTGTACCACTCAAAGGTGATTGGGCTCTCGGGCGAGATCCCATTCGTAACGTCGAACGTGACCGACTGAAAGGGAACTTATGCTATCCATGGAGCATCATGTGAATGGGCGGAGCTAAAGAGCTCTTGGCGAACTTTGCTCACTGCGACTTTGATTAAACATGATTATTTAAAAAAAAAAAATAATAATAAGTTGAAATAATGTGAATAGATGGCTTCAACAAGAGCACAGACCATTGATTAACCTCTGAGTTCACAACAGGTCTGTCTTTAAAGGTTTATCTATTACAGTAAAAAAAAAAAAAAAATATATATATATATACAGGTCCTTCTCAAAAAATTAGCATATTGTGATAAAGTTCATTATTTTCCAAAATGTAAAGATAAAAATTAAACTTTCATATATTTTTGATTCATTGCACACCAACTGAAATATTTCAGGTCTTTTATTGTTTTAATACTGATGATTTGGCATACAGCTCATGAAAACCCAAAATGCCTGTCTCAAAAAATTAGCATATTTCATCCGACCAATAAAAGAAAAGTGTTTTTAATACAAAAAAAGTCAAACTTCAAATAATTATGTTCAGTTATGCACTCAATACTTGGTCGGGAATCCTTTTCCAGAAATGACTGCTTCAATGCGGCGTGGCATGGAGGCAATCAGCCTGTGGCACTGCTGAGGTGTTATGGAGGCCCAGGATGCTTCGATTGCGGCCTTAAGCTCATCCAGAGTGTTGGGTCTTGCGTCTCTCAACTTTCTCTTCACAATATCCCACAGATTCTCTATGGGATTCAGGTCAGGAGAGTTGGCAGGCCAATTGAGCACAGTAATACCATGGTCAGTAAACCATTTACCAGTGGTTTTGGCACTGTGAGCAGGTGCCAGGTTGTGCTGAAAAATGAAATCTTCATCTCCATAAAGCTTATCAGCAGATGGAAGCATGAAGTGCTCCAAAATCTCCTGATAGCTAGCTGCATTGACCCTGCCCTTGATAAAACACAGTGGACCAACACCAGCAGCTGACATGGCACCCCAGACCATCACTGACTGTGGGTACTTGACACTGGACTTCAGGTATTTTGGCATTTCCTTCTCCCCAGTCTTCCTCCAGACTCTGGCACCTTGATTTCCGAATGACATGCAAAATTTGTCCAAAAGTCCAGTGCTGCTTCTCTGTATCCCAGGTCAGGCGCTTCTGCCGCTGTTTCTGGTTCAAATGTGGCTTGACCTGGGGAATGCGGCACCTGTACCCCATTTCCTGCACACGCCTGTGCACGGTGGCTCTTGATGTTTCTACTCCAGACTCAGTCCACTGCTTCCGCAGGTCCCCCAAGGTCTGGAATCGGTCTTTCTCCACAATCTTCCTCAGGGTCCGGTCACCTCTTCTCGTTGTGCAGCGTTTTTGCCACACTTTTTCCTTCCCACAGACTTCCCACTGAGGTGCCTTGATACAGCACTCTGGGAACAGCCTGTTCGTTCAGAAATTTCTTTCTGTGTCTTACCCTCTCGCTTGAGGGTGTCAGTGATGGCCTTCTGGTCAGCAGTCTTACCCATGATTGCGGTTTTGAGTAATGAACCAGGATGGGAGTTTTTAAAAGCCTCAGGAATCTTTTGCAGGTGTTTAGAGTTAATTAGTTGATTCAGATGATTAGGTTAATAGCTCGTTTAGAGAACCTTTTCATGATATGCTAATTTTTTGAGACAGGCATTTTGGATTTTCATGAGCTGTATGCCAAAATCATCAGTATTAAAACAATAAAAGACCTGAAATATTTCAGTTGGTGTGCAATGAATCTAAAATATATGAAAGTTTAATTTTTATCATTACATTATGGAAAATAATGAACTTTATCACAATATGCTAATTTTTTGAGAAGGACCTGTATATATATATATTCTTCTGGAATCTGACTGTTGCTGGAACATTTTATTTACAGTCAGACAATTCCCTCATTCTTTTGATTCTGTCTGCCTATGTAATCTGGGGTTAGTGAGTAATTTTCAACTGTTCATTTGATCCAACATGGCCGCCAAACTTCTACACTGTTATGTTTTTTTTTTGTTTGTTTTTTCGGATAATATATCCTAAATGAAGTCCCATTGGCTATTTTTGTTTTAAAAACAAATCTTAAAAAAGAAATAAAAAGGGGCATGGTTACTGCTTAAAACAAGTGTTAATATTATTTGCAGCTTTGCCTTTCAAGCAAATCTATCTTGTTTCAAGAATGTTTAAAGGAATGTTTAAATGAGTTTTTAGTGCATTTCCCAGGTGTACCCTACTTCATGAACACTAGTGCCACAACCACATGCTGAGTTAGTTCTCAGTTTCAACCGCTTTCATCATTGTGCCCCTCTTCTGACTTAAAACCAACCCATCTTATGCTCTTTCCCCATTGGACCCTCAGAGGCTCTGTTTATGAGGTTCTCTCATATTACATCCTTAAATAAAATGTGGGTTGGTGATTTGAGGATGGATCCCATCTCAGGATGTAGATAAGGAAGCGCACTGCCTTAGTCTTTCTCACAGGCACAGTTTCCGATGTGTCAAAGCAAGAGTTTCTGACTTTAAAGACTATTATAAGAACATGGCAAAATGTGTGAAAATCATCTGACGAGCATTTATTTTTGTATATTCTTCTAAATTAGCACATTTCAACAGTCGAGCTCATTATTTCAAAACAATGTCATAGGCATAGGTCTGGGTACCAAACTTCCATGCCTTTATGGTATCGAACGAAAAACTTCGATAATATGAGTATCGAAAAATTATTTATCTTTCGGTGCCAAATTTCGGTTCCAAAAGCCAAGTGGCCGGTTTTATTTTTTTGCCAAGCGGCTGTGTCTGTGTGAGCTTGTAGCATACGTGCATGTAAGGACCTAAATTTGCCGTGATTGGCTGTCCACCACCCCCACGTGACGTGATGGGGAGGATTTCTGAAGATACTCGCAGTCACACAACACAAGTGTAGTTGTTTTTTCTCAAAACGTTTCCGTTATACAATGCCAAAGAGGTCTAAAGTGTGGCTACACTTTATAAAAGTGGATGCCGAGTCAGCAAAGTGCAACATATGCGATAAGAGTATTGCAACCAAAGCCGGCAATACCACCAGTTGAATGAAGCATTTGTTTGGATGAGTTTTTTGCCCTCCCTCCGGGTTTAGTTTGGTCTACTAAATTGCGTATCTTGAAACACGCCCCCTTTCACGTAGTCTAAAGAACAGAGAGAGAGAGAGACAGATTGATCAGGTACAGCGAATTTCTCTAAGGAGCAGGCCACTGTATACGTTTACTTACAGTTTTTTCTGATTGCTTAAGCACATTTTTTGTAACTATTGGCTATTTTTGCAAAACTCTACACACAAATAAGAAAATCTTTCACCCAATTATCAAAACATTGTAGTTCTCTTGCAAAAGCGAACACAGCTAGATTAACTCTTCACATCTTCGTAAAAGTGGTTTTCTACTAAGCACACAATGTGCCAACTACACACTGATGGTATGAATACAAAACACCTCTGGCTTTTGCTTTCTCTGTGTACAGATGTCAATTTGAGGTCATACTTTTGTCATAGTGTCATGTAAATATACAAGGATCCAAACTTCAAGTATTGGTGTTTTTTCACACTCATCAAAACCAACACAAAGTCAGCACAAAATAGTAATTTCACAAAAAAAAAAAAAAAAAAGACAATCAGCCTACATCATGTCGTCTTTCTGGGTCTGGCCACAAAATTTCGTCCACATCGCATGTGATATCCTCCAGTCCGAGGCACCGGGGAAAATATCTCCTTGAATGCCGTATCCAGGCCTGACATGATGCCTGGTCAATATCTCCACATGCCTCCTCCATTGCCTGTAAAAGGGCTACCTGTTGACGAGGATGACGGTCGTACACTTTCCAGCGCCAGGCAGAGAAGAACTCCTCGATGGGATTTACAGTTTTTTTGGATTGCTTACACACTAAAATTAAAAGTAGTACACTATTAGCAAAACCTTACACTCAAGAAGCAAAACATCAGCCCATATTTGCACAACTATAAGCACATTGTCAACCTCACACTTGTTGCAAAACTCTACACACAGTGATTTGCAAAACACTAAACACACTTAACATACACTACACACACAAATCTATCATGAATTCACTTCCTTGCAATACCAAAGCACTGACTGTCAAATTACCGCACCGTCCAACCAATTGGTTCAACACAGTCATCAGGTGTGGAAACAATTGTTTGCTTAATTGTAGACACACCAATCAGGTGTATAAGCACTATAAAAGCAGCAGGTGAGTTCATCTGTCTTCAAGCACAATGGAAAGAGTCAGAGAAAGAGTAAGACGACGAGGAGGAAGGGGAGGAAGAGGAATCAACAGAGGAGGAATCAACAGAGGAAGAGATGGAATCCATGCTGGAGGAGGAAGAAGAGGAAGAGGAAGACAAGAAGGTGCTCCAAGAGGACCGAATCTGATGAATGAGATCTGCGCAACACTGGTTGACCACGTTGTCAACCATGGCCTGACGCTGAGGGATTCAAATCTAAGCCGATACACAGTGGCAAGTGTGATCAGAACATTTCGACTGGAAAATAGGTATTGTAAAAATATCATCATATCAAAAACATCTGCACTGTTTCAGTAACCGCTTACAGTACTGTATTCTATGCACTATCAGCATTTGTTACCTTTTCCTGTGAAATTACTGTACTATTGTATACTTTTTTTTTTTTTTTTTTTTTTTTTTTTTCTACATAGGATTGAGGGTCAGGAACGACAAGGGGGAAGGCCTCCTATGTTCACAGAACAGCAAGAGGGGGAGATAGTAAACATGGTTTTGGCCAACAATGCTATAACACCCAATCAGCTCCAAGCTAACATTGTCAATAACCATGTCAGTTTCAACAATATCCATCAGGTCTCAACATCAACACTGGCACACATCCTAAAACAAACATATTCAAATGAAGCAAATTTATCGAGTGCCTTTCGAGCACGATTCCGAAAGGGTGAAACGACTGCGGCATGATTATGCAGAGGCATGTACTCACTTTAGCAGTGTGATCTTGCATGCTGTCTCATATCTTTTACTGTACTGTAATATGTATACTAGATCTACACTGAACTACACAATTTTGCCTGACACCGTTCTTCAGAGTTTTATGAATGGATGGAGAGGAGATCCAGCATGAGTTCATTTACGTAGATGAGGCTGGGTTCCACCTGGCAAGAACAAGAAGGAGGGGAAGAAACATCATTGGCCACAGGGCTATAGTCAACGTCCCAGGGCAACGTGGGGGGATAATATAACACTCTGTGCAGCCATTACACAGAATGGGGTCCTCCACCACCATGCCCATGTGGGCCCTTACAACACAGCACTCATACTTGCATTCTTGGACCAATTGCACAACATAACCGCAGCAAATCAAATCGATCATATGCAATACATTGTTGTCTGGGACAATGTGTCTTTCCACCGCTCTGCTCTGGTTCAGAACTGGTTTCAGCAACATCCACATTTCACCGTCCTATATCTTCCACCATACTCTCCATTCCTCAACCCTATAGAAGAGGTTTTTTTTCGGCATGGCGGTGGAAGGTATATGATCTCCAGGCTGAGGTACCCCTCATCCAAGCCATGGAGGAGGCCTGTGACCAGATGGAGGTAGCAGCAATACAAGGATGGATTCGCCATTCAAGACGTTTCTTTCCAAGGTGTCTTTCTAATGACAACATGGCCTGCGACGTTGATGAAATTCTCTGGCCAGATCCAGCTAGGCGAAGAGACAATGTCTATTTTTTTTTTTTTTTTTTATAAACGGTAAACTTGCAGTACAATATGTAAAGTAACATTTTGTTATGAATCTCCATGTCAACATTTTGGGCGTGTTGAGAAATAAATGCGTTTCTTCAGTCTGCAACATTGGTCTTGTGTTTTGTTTGGTGAATTTACATTATATTTGTACTCTGTTGATGGTAGCCTACTCTAATCATAGGGAAGTAGAAGTGCTAAAAGTGTTTTAGGTTTATCACAGCAGAGTGTAACTCATGCAAACAGAGTATAGTAATGTGAAACGTGCGTGTTTCGTATGGTAACAAAGTGTGGTTTTTAAACAGAGGTGTATACTTTTTACAAGAGTGTTTAATTATGCAAAGGATCTGTAGTGTTTTGCTAATTGGGTGTGTGGTTGTGCTAATTGTGTGTAGTGTTTTGAAAACATGGGCCCTGTTTTGAAAATTGTGCTTAAGCAATCCAAAAAACTGAGTATGGAGGGAGGTTGAGTGCCATAAAAGATGGGTGGTCTGTAAACCAGTTGCGGACCAAAGCAGCCCTATGGAAACTAACATTGTCTCCTATGACGACATATCGGGTATGCTCTGGTCTCTGAACAGTGAGCATGTCATGTAAGGTGTCCAGGAATGCAATAATGTGTGCAGTGTTGTATGGGCCTATGGTTGCATGATGGTGAACAACACCATTTTGGATTATAGCTGCACACATGGTTATGTTACCACCACGTTGTCCTTGGACATTGATGATGGCACGGTGTCCAGTAATGTTCCTGCCATGTCTCCTGGTTTTACTGAGGTTAAAACCGGCCTCATCTACAAAAGGTAGCTCATGTCCCATGGCATCTGCTTCTAGTTCCATCACTGTCTGGACAAGACAAAACAAATGCAACACATCAGGCCCATGCACAGCACTACAGTATGCCATTCCAAATTCAGAGCCAATGACACTATAGCTTACCAGCACATAGTCATATCGCAGTTGCTTTACACGTTCTGTGTTTCTCTCGAATGGAACTCTGTAGATTTGCTTCATTCTTATTCTGTGGCACGCAAGTACACGACTTAGTGCAGAAATGCTTACACTGTGTATATTTTGAAAGATGGTGTCATTATCAATTATGCGCTGCTGTATTTCGCGCAGTCTTATTGCATTATTGGCAATCACCATGTTCACTATATGGGTCTCTTGCTCTGGAGTGAACATTCTTCTTCTGCCCCCATCTGGACATCTAGCAATTCTGTAAAGTAACAATTTCAGTATTTTTGCATGTATGGTACTGTTGTGTTTCTCATTAGAGTATGGCAGTGCTACAAACTACTTACCGATTCTCATTTCGAAATGTCCTAATGATGCTTGCCACAGTGTAGCGGCTCAAATTAGGCTGAACCCGTTGGCCAGCTTCCCTCAGGGTCATCCCATGGTTGATGACATGGTCCACTATTGTAGCTCTGATGTCATCAGTTATTCTATTTCTTACTCTTCTTACCCTTCCTCTTTCCCCTCCTCGTCCTCTTCTTGCTCCTCCTTCTCCTCTTCCTCTAACTTCCTCTAACCCTCTCGCTTCTTCACCTCCATGTCCTCTTCCTCCAACTTCTTCACCTCCACGTCCTCTCCCTCGGCCTCCTCTGATTCTCACTCTTCTCACTCTTACTGCTCCTTCCATTGTACTCCACACAGACAACTTACCTGTGGCTTATTTATAGTGCTTAGACTGATTGTTTTATCTAAAGCAGTTTTCACATGTGAAAGTGTGCAAGACAGTTGGCAAAATAGTGTTAATGATAGCCATACATGAAATTGTGTGTTTTAGAAATTGTGCTACAAGAATCACGATTAGCGCTTAAGCATTCAGAAAAAACTGTAAAACATAACCGAACTGTGTTTACGAGAATACTTGCAGAGACAATTATTTTGATAAAATTGTGTGTGTATGTGTTCATTCAGAAGTTACGATACGCGAAAGATGAATTCATTCTCTGTACGCGCATTGTCTGAAATGCTGCTCGCAGCGCGTGCTTTGAATGAGTGAGCGCAAGCTCCGAATGTGCACGAATTGTTTAAAACGCTTGAATCAGCAATATTTAGAAACAAGTGCAAACGATCAGCTACGATCCGTTTCACCCCTTCAAGCGAGTGAACAACGCGAATCAAGTTAGGAATTTTACATCACTATTCACGATAGCCCGTCGGATTGGAAAACACAAAAGCCTCGGGACGTGGGGCTAACGATTTTGCGAGCCCTGCACCTCAGATCTATCCAGTTTGTAAAACACTGGTTTCCACACTGGTTTCGTTAAACAAAATAAATTATTATTTTAAAAGATTGACTCAAAAGAATCATCGGTTCACTAATCGGATCATGAACTTGTATTACCGAGCCAAAGATTATCTATTATTGAACATCTCGAATGAATAAAGACTTTAAGTTAATCTGTAAAGCACATAAAGCTATCGTTTATAAACTTCTATTTCATGCATGATTCGTATGGATCTGCTAACTGAATGCAAAATGTGAGTTCTAGAAGAATGTTTGTGTCTTGATGAGCATGTATTGCTCACTAGGAGTCGCTAAATGAACAGCTGCTGTTCTTTTTTTTTTGTTTTTTTTCAACGGAGGATCAGTTGCCCTATTGGTTAAAATCCCCAAACAGTTAACTTAAATATTAGATTAATAAATTATATCAAAACAGGGGCGTTTGCGTTATGATGTGGTGGGCTGCTGTGGGCCAGAAGTCCAGGGCAATTTTTGGTCCCAGTCCGCCCCTGAATGGCGCACCCCTATCCGAAAAGCACAACCAGTTGTATTAATAATGTTAAGTGTAAAGTGTTACCAGAATTTGTTTTAATTAAGGTGAAAAATAACAGTTTTGTGTTAATGTATTTGTGTTGATGTTGAAATGGATTTTAAAACATATGTTATCGAAAAAAGTATCGTTAGGAACCAGTATCGAAACTGAGGTATCGAAATTGGCACCGGATTGAAAGATTTTGAACAATACCCAGCCCTACATAGGCATGCAAGTTTATTCATGAAGAAAGCGCACAACAGAGAGAGACATCACTATAGATTTGAGATGAAAAGATACATGGGTCAGTACAATTCTTTTTGTGGAATCAAAGTTGGAACCCAGTGGGGTCAATTCATAAACATAAACAATTTGTCTTTTAATTACATTAACATTTTATTGTAATACAATTGCTTACTAACATTTTCTGTGCAATATCCTTAAATTTTGCAACAACATATTATAAAATTAAATATGCAAATATGAACCTAGTAGTAAAGTGCATGTATAAATAATTAACCATATGTAGTAGGATGTTAAGTTCACTTAAAACTTACAAGTATACTTGCAATATAATAACTAATAACGTAAACTAGTAGTTTACTGAGAGTATTAATAGATCCGAGTATACAATCATGAACTAAAATCTAGTAAACTCTCAGTATACCTATACATTTGCTTATAATATACTGTAGTTTACTGTAAAGATGCAGTACAAAATTTTTACTCTTCAGTGTTGACTATTGTTACAATTTACACTTAAACGTATACATTTATAAACTAAAAGGTGGGCCAAATTTGTCCCAAGAAGTATTGAAATAGTACACTTACACGTTCACTACTTCTAGTACATTGATTTTTGTATATTTAAATAAAATATACTTACTAGTATACTAATCACATTGTGATGAGTGGGGCAGGGCCGAGGGACGTGGGAGCGAGGCCGGTGGAGTGATTGGAGATGAGCTACACCTGTTCGACCCACCGGTCTCGAGGCCCACGGAGGAGATGGAAGGATATAAAACTGGAGCGATGACAGTGAAGGACGAGAGAGGACCAGGCCTGGGTTTTATTTTATGTTTTGGTTTTACTTTTACAATTGGTTTTACAATTTGGTGCGCATCAGTCGTCCGTGAGGGGCTGGTGCGCTGTTTTGTGTTTATTTTGTAATTAAAGTCTTTATTTGATTGTCCGCCAGTTCCCGCCTCCCTCTTCCGGATGAATACAAAGTTTTTATCATTACAGTGGTGCCGAAGCCCGGGAGAAGGAGGGACGTGCTGCTGAAGATCCCTCGCCGCTGTGGTTAATCCGCGGTGCCATCGAGCAGGCGAGGAGTGTGCCGCCATGGACGCTCGACTGGAGCGAGTTGCCGGGGACGGGCGAGCTCGCTGCCGGCCGCCCGCGATGTGGAGGGACGGCTGCCGTCCGTGAGGGAGCGGAGGAGTCGGCGCCGTTCGCCAGGGGGCCGGAGCCTGCTGCCTCCATGAAGGAATCCGGAGGAGCAGAGAACGGGGGACTCCTGCCGGTTGCCCAAAAATGGAGGAGTGTCGTGCCGTCCGCCAAGGGCCGTCCAGTGCCACCGCCAGGCACCGCGGAGGAGATCACCCAGCTGGTGGAGGGCCGAGCAGCAGTGCGTCTGGGAACCGGAATTTTTTTTTTTTTTCTCTCTCCCATCTCTCGTCTCTGTTGCTCCTCCTTCCATCTCCGTTTCTCTCGCCTCGTCTGTCCTACCCCCAGGTTCCCGCAGGTCCATTGAGTGGGGGGGGGGGGAGGTAGAGCGCAGTCTCAGGAGTACCCCCCGACCTGCGAGGGGCGATGGGGGTATGTGACGAGTGGGGCGGGGCCGAGGGACGTGGGAGCGAGGCTGGTGGAGTGATTGGAGATGAGCTACACCTGTTCGACCCACCGGTCTCGAGGCCCACGGAGGAGATGGAAGGATATAAAACTGGAGCGACGACAGTGAAGGATGAGAGAGGACCAGGCCTGGGTTTTATTTTATGTTTTGGTTTTACTTTGTGCGCATCAGTCGTCCGTGAGGGGCTGGTGCGCTGTTTTGTGTTTATTTTGTAATTAAAGTCTTTATTTGATTGTCCGCCGGTTCCCGCCTCCTTCTTCCGGATGAATACGAAGTTTTTATCATTACACACATAAACTATATTTGGAAAATATACTTGAACTTTTCTTAAGCTTACTTAATAAAATGAGGGAGGGCGTGTAATGCCATAATCTCCAAAATGACCATAACAATTATGAGAACAACTTTACAGCTCAAATAATACACAAGTTTAGTTTACTTACTACATAAGTATACTGGATCATCTGTGGTGAATGGGTGCCATCAGAAAGAGAGTCCAAACCCCTGATAAAAACATCATGATAATGTGTTGTAAAGTGAAGGGCTGTGTCTTTGCAAGTAACAAATTCATCATTAAGATGGACTATTGCTTCCAGCTAAGTACTTTGATGATAATTTTGCATTCTTCAATGAAACGGTCATCTTATCTGAATCAGTATAGAAATATGCACAGATCAAGCACCTTTTACAATTTGTTTTTTTATATTTTAGTGGATTTTGATGTAGAAGTACAATAAGGGATGGACTTGTTCACTGGAGGAAGCATTATTATTTTGGTCAGGAGTGACAGCTTAAAGTTGCCATAAAAAATGCCTTGATGGATTTATTTCTTACAAACACACAGCGTTTTGCTTCACAGAATGTTAATTGATGGCCTGGACTCCTTTAAAGTAATTAAATTAATGTAGGACTACTTTATTATTTATTTATTTATTTATTTATTTATTTTTGGTAAGCAAACATAACACCATTAACCCCTAAAATGACTGTAAATAAGAAAAAAATAAATACAAGATTTAACAAACTAATAATGATAATAATCATCATCATCATCATTTTATTTATATATATTTCTATCATGACAAATCTCTGAAGATTTTAGCATGGCAATGGATATGACAATGTTAATGTATTTGCTACGCTGCTGCTGCTATTGGTTATTGCTGTTGTTGTAGATTATTGCTTCTGCTGCTGCTGCAAAGCAAGTATAGGAACTTGCTACTGCCAATACATAAGCTGCTGCACTAGTAGCATATAAAATAATGCATAGCAGATCTATACAGGTGGAGCTGGGGAAGGCTGAGGGATGCTCTAGTGAATGCTAACCAGCCAATTTAATGCAGCAAGTTCATTGTCTGCAAATGCAACATGAAGCAATCAGCTTGTGCCATCCTGAGTATCATGACAGAACTTGGCTTTTTTTTTTTTTTTGAAAACTATGGCTAAAATTGTTTCTTGTGGTAATCAATATTATGCTCCAAATGCTGCCAGTTGAGCTTAATTTGTACCAAACCTGTTATTTCCTTTAAGCTAAACACATGGCATTGTGGGATCCAATATTCCATGTACTCATTTTGGCTAATGTAGTTATGACAGTCTGATATTTCATACGAAAGACTAAGATAATAAGCACAGTATTCCTAGTGAGAGTAGTATGCTAGCATGTTATTGTGATCATAGCCTTTGTCATAACTCAGGGAACAATAATGAAAAAAATGAGAAATGTACAAATATAGAGCATAATGACCTCTGACCGAACAGGTACGAGAACAGAACACTGATGCAGACCGAAGTCAAGCGCAGGCAATGAAGTACGTCTGAAATAATTAGCTAATTAAAGGTGTGACGCCACAAAGAGGGGTTCGTCTGAGCAGAAATTTAAGGTCAGATACATTTGAATACTAATATATATTATACTATATATATTATTTCATTCAAACTGGAAAAGTTTCAAATGAGTTATACACTTTCATAAAAAAATAAATAAATACTCATGCTTCATATATTATTTTTTTGGGCATTAATTTGGATCACAAATAAGCCCAATTCATCATTCATTACATGAGTACAGGAAATAGACAGTGTGCCAGGGTGCTAATAAACAAACAATTAATAATATGATTCCATATGCAAATTATGTGATTAATTTCAATTATAGATGCTGTATGAATAGTTTTTTTTTTTTTTTTGAGACATAGATTAAATTACAGCTTTGAGCCGTATGTCAGAGGGCCGCATTTGTCCTTGTAGCATTTCTTAGAATGTTTTCCTTCACTGATATTTAAGGACAACAGGAAAGTCTCTAAATAAGGCTGATATATGTGCAGGAACTTCACGTTTTGCACAAATCAGTACTTACAGGCATCTCACTAAACAACTATTACATCAATTCACAAAGATGATGTTTTGCATGAGAGGACCAAATAACCACACACTGTTTGCATTCAAGTGTTGATTCAGGGGATTTAATTAGAAGTTCAGCTTTGCATTATCCTGCTAATACAAACAACATGGAGATGACTGTCAGTGACCGTGTGGACTGGCACTCCTTGGGCACACATGAGAGATGGTTAAGAGGTAAGGAGATGTGCTTTTGGGGATGTTGTTAAGTAGTTTCCTGACTGTGAGATGATACATGCACATTTTAACTAATTAACTGCCCGCTGAACACCAGTATTTGGGTCAGTGATGTAACTCTATATACAGTGAATTTATTCAGTAATGCAAAAAAAAAAAATAATTAACTTAATGTGTATAGTTAGCAACCTGAATACACATATACAATGATAATGAGTATTTTTACTGTATTTTATTGTATTTCTAAATGAAACTGCATTTTGATTTTATTCATTTATTTAATATTATTTTTATTTTTATTTTTGTGGGGCAAAGACGGTCGTAACTTTCATAATCAAGAAAACAAAAATCTTGAATAGAAAACCTTATTAAGTAGTCTGGCATAATTTTAGAAAAAAATAAAAACGTGTTACGTTACTTTTGCATTGCTTTTTCTCATCTGAGCTGGGCTTGTTTGTTTGTTTTTAATATAAAGAGTAAATGTAAAAGCATGAATATTCATCAGGCTGAAGGAAATGCTAATTACAGTCTGAACAGTAGAGGGTACAGCTCAAACAAATCTTTCATCTGTGCTGCCATTCTAGATAGCATTAAGTTCAACACTGCAAACACAAATGCTAAAAAAGGCTAAAAGTTGTGACTACCCAAACACAACATGGCATTTTTCATTAAATTAAAACCTCTTATGAAAATAAAATAATAAAATAACAACAATAATAGTATTGATAATCTAATAATAAAATAATCACACACACACACACACACACACACACACACAGTATATGTATTTATGTATGTATGTATGTACATATGCATATGTAAAAGCTTAAGAAAATTTTGTTAATTTTAAATAATAAACTCCCATGTATTTACTGTGTAAAGAAATCTAAACAACATTTTCAATAAATGAAAACTTTTCATGGAAATCAAATAGAATAATATCATCAACAAAACCAACCAATCTTTCTAAGAAACTGGCACATGTGTTTTACTGTAAACTACATTTAAAAAAAACTCGTTTTTCATTGCTTGTAAAGTAATTTGTATAGATCACATTGGCCTCACTGAAGGATTTGCACCTTTCTTGCTGATGCATTGGTTCTAGCACTCTGTTTATCACTGTACAGTGTTTTGTGTGCTTGCAGGGATTGTATTTCAGTGAAGCTCATGGTTGTCTGAATTTAATGATAATTATAGCTCTTAAATCTAAACCTTTTAACGACAGGCAGAAATCTCATTGTCTAAGATTTCTGCCACCAACAATACAGCATTCGAGGGCATTTTTAATGAGATGCTTATTTAAGTTAGCCGCCTCAGGATCCGTTAAAATAAAAATGTGAACAGGCAGCCATATTTTACTTTAATGAATGCATCTCTGACATGGGCATAAAGAAATTAGAAACTTGCCTTTTTTTTTTTGAACTTAGACTTTGCTCATTTGCATGATATATTAAAAATGGTATAGCATGGAAACTCCTGTAAATAAGCCCATTTAGATGCATTA
Source organism: Carassius carassius (assembly GCF_963082965.1). Taxonomy (NCBI): domain Eukaryota; kingdom Metazoa; phylum Chordata; class Actinopteri; order Cypriniformes; family Cyprinidae; genus Carassius; species Carassius carassius. The sequence continues at coordinate 18,838,305 of NC_081795.1, read as the reverse complement.
AATCAAATGGTAACTAATTGCATCTCGAGGCTGAAGTGTAAGCATTTTTCATGTTATTAAACTGAGAGAGTTCACCTGAGAACCATACTGAAAAAAAATAAAATAAAAATTGCTATCTCAGGAGACAAGCCATCTGTAATTTGAGGGAGAATAAGGTGATTTCATTCCAGAGTAACATGCAGTATATCATATACATTGGCTTGAAACCAAATACAAAAGGATTAAAATGAAGGTTATATATATATATATATATATATATATATATATATATATATATATATATATATATATATATATATATATATATATGTCTGTAATTTGAATTTTAAAATAAGTCAGAATGATTGAAAACATGTTTTCATTTGAGTTCCGAAGGCTTTGGCCTACGCAACTACATACACTTCATTGTAATCTACAGTAACTTTCAATTAAACATGAATATTTTTATATCAGACACTATTCAATAAAATAAAATAATTTGCTCATTTGCATGATATAATATAAATGGAATAGCATGGAAACTCCTGAATATAACCCTATTTAAATACATTAAATAGAATAAATTATAAGATGAATATCATAATAAATTGCTTAAATTAATTAATTATCTGAATTAAAGCTTAATTAAGTCCGGTGAATGCACTTTTTCTTTTTATTATTATTATTATTTATTGTATTTTTTTTTATGAACGTATGTCAGTCGACAGTCAGACTGTCAAGGTTATGATGAAATCTGATGGACTACTGAGGTCAAACAGGGCATAAAAACAGACATCTGTGCAAACACATTTCCAGCTGAGCACTGGGACGTCATGTAGAAAATGTTCCACTGAAGAGCTAGTATGAAGGGTCCATAATGCACAGGAGTGTATGATGCATTAATTATGAAAGCACCTGTCCGAATTGTGTAATCACTCTGTTTAATGTCTATATACATGTGCTGAATATTAGATTGTTAAGAATAGCCTATTAGCTGTATAAGATGAGCTCAACAAAGCATGCAGGGGGAAAAAAGTGTAGATTGATGCCAAGTAAATCAGCTATCCTGCAGCAAGGTCACAGGATATAATTCCCAACGGGAACAACCACTGTAAAGACCAAATTGATTTTTTCCCCAGGTTAATATACTCAGAGAAAAAAGTAAAATGTCCAAGAGCTGAATTACATCCCTGGTGCTTATTAGAACTGCAAAGAGTGTGAAATGTGTTTGGTGGGGACCCCCTGGAAAGCAAATGTGCATCATTAATGCAAATACGCATGTTGAATTGTTCTGCTCGACGCTGAAAAGACAGTATGATTGTGGCGAGGTATAATAATCTAGATTTTCTTGACTTTGAAAGCGTAGCATCTAACACAGCTCGTCTTCCTAATTGAAAGTGGGGTAAATATGCAAGGTTTAATCAGATCGCAGCATAAACCCTACATTTTCATCAATGCAGTTCTGTACTGCATGCAGATGACGTGCCGACATCCCAAAGGAACATAATACAAGCTGTCTTATGAAAATATATAGGAAGAGTGAGGTAAGATTTAGAAAACATTAGTTTGGTCAACACAAAAGTTTTTAAATGTGTCTATGTAAATGTTTCTTATGCTCATCAAGGCTGCATTTATGTGCTAAAAAATGAATAAAATAAAAAACAACAAAACACTATTATTGTGAATATTTTAATACAATGGGACTACAATAATACAATTTCTATTTGAATATATTCTAAAATGCCATTCATTTCTGCGATGCAAAGCTGAATTTCCAGCATCATCACTCCAGTCTACAGTGTCACATGATCCTTCAGAAAGTAATCTAATATGCTGATTTGGTGCTCAAGAAACATTTCTTATTATTAGCAATTCTGTGATGGGACCACGAGCCGCTACTCATTTACCGACCGCAAGGTTCCACAGATAAGAGAGAGCAGAGGTAAGAGGGCGCGGAGCCCATATTTATTCTGTAGGCAAGCACTAATGTCTTGAACTTAATGCGAGCCGCAACTGGAAGCTAGAGCAGAGAGATGAGAAGTGGTGACATGGGCTCTCTTGGGTTCATTGAAAAAAAAAACGGGCTGCTGCATTCTGAAATTCTTTGCAGAGGTCTGATTGCACATGTTGAAAGAGCATTCCAAAAGTCAAAACTAGAAATGACAAGGGCCTAGAATGAGAAGCTGTGCTGCATGCTCTATTAGGAAGGGTCTGGTCTTCCTGATGTTGTGTAGTGCAAACCTGCATGACCATGCTGTTTTTGCAATATGATCTTAAGGGTCATCTGATAATCAAGGATCACCCCAAGATTCCTAGGGGAACATGACAGGATTATCGTTGACGAGCCCAGTTGGATGTTAAACTGGTGCTGTACTGATGAGGTGGCCAGGCTTTTTTCAGGTTGAGTTGTTGGTGATGTTCTTTCATCCATGCTGAGATGTCCGTCAGACAATCTGAGATCCAAGCAGGTACCATTGGATCATCCAGTTGAAATGTGAGGTAAAGCTTTGTGTCATCAGCATAGCAATGGTAGGAAAAACCCTGTGCCTAAATGATGGGTCCCAGTGATCCAAGGTAGTGTTTATAGAGAAAAAGAGGTGGGCTAAGAACAGATTCCATATATATACAGGCGCATCTCTATAAATTATAATGTTGTGGAAAAGTTCATTTGAGTAATTCAACTTAAATTGTGAAACTCATGTATCAAATAAATTAAATGCACACCGACTGAAGTAGTTTAAGTCTTTGGTTCTTTTAATTGTGATGATTTTGGCTCACATTTAACAAAAACCCACCAATTCAACAAACCAGAATATAGTGACATGCCAATCAGCTAATCAACTCAAATAACCTGCAAAGGTTTCCTGAGTCTTCAAAATGGTCTCTCAGTTTGGTTCACTAGGCAACACAAACATGGGGAAGACTGCTGATCTGACAGTTTTCCAGAAGACAATCATTGACACCCTTCATAAGGACGGTAAGCCACAAACATTCATTGCCAAGGAAGCTGGCTGTTCACAGAGTGCTGTATCCAAGCATGTTAATAGAAAGTTGAGTGGAAGGAAAAAGTGTGGAAGAAAAAGATGCACAACCAACCAAGAGAACCGCAGCCTTATGAGGATTGTCAAGCAAAATCAATTCCTCTTGTTAAGCCACTCCTGAACCACAGACAATGTCAGAGGCGTCTTACCTGGGCTAAGGAGAAGAAGAACTGGACTGCTGATCAGTGGTCCAAAGTCTTCTTTTCAGATGAGAGCAAGTTTTGTTTTTAATTTGGAAACCAAGGACCTAGAGTCTGGAGGAAGGGTGGAGAAGCTCATAGCCCAAGTTGCTTGAAGTCCAGTGTTAAGTTTTCACAGTCTGTGATGATTCGGGGTACACTGTCATCTGCTGGTGTTGGTCCATTGTGTTTTTTGGAAACCAAAGTCACTGCATCCGTTTACCAAGAAATTTTGGAGCACTTCATGCTTCCTTCTGCTGACCAGCTTCATGAAGATGATGATTTCATTTTCCAGCAGGATTTGGCACCTGCCCACACTGCCAAAAGCACCAAAAGTTGGTTAAATGAGCATGGTGTTGGTGTGCTTGACTGGCCAGAAAACTCACCAGACCTGAACCCCAGAGAGAATCTATGGGCTATTGTCAAGAGGAAGATGATAAACGAGACCAAACAATGCAGATGAGCTGAAGGCCACTGTAAAAGAAACCTGGGCTTCCAGACCACCTCAGCAGTGCCACAAACTGATCACCTCCATACCACACAGAATTGAGCCAGTAATTAAAGCAAAAGGAGCCCCTACCAAGTATTGAGTGCATGTACAGTAAATGAACATACTTTCCAGAAGGCCAACAATTCACAAAAAAAAAATGTTTTTCTTCTTTTTATTAGTCTTATGAAGTATTCTAATTTGTTGAGATAGTGAATTGGTGGGTATTTTTTTTAAATGTGAGCCAAAATCATTACAATTAAAAGAACCAAAGATTAAAACTACTTCAGTCTGTGTGCATTGAATTTATTTATTTATTTTATTTAAGCATTAAGCAGATACAGGCATTAACAGTTCATGTTCCGAGAGCCTATCGTGATCTGCAGCTGCTCAGGACTATATATATAGGATAAGTGACATTAAGCATCAGGAGATTACAGTTTTTTAGCTAAGTAGGTGTTTGTTTAGTCTCTTCTTGAAGGCCTGAACATTCTTTGAGGTGATTTCACCTACTACAGTACAGGGGAGGCAGTTCCAAGTTGTTACAGCCGAATGAAGAAAACTCCTCCCCAAGCATTTGGTGTTGGACTTGGGGAGTTATAGGGCGTGACTTGGTCGTGCTCTCCGAGTGGTTCGGCAAAGGAGATCAGGTGGGGGTAGCAGAGCTTTGAGATCCTCTGGACAGTTTTCAGTGTGCATTTTAAAAAGCACAGTTGTTGCTGCAACAGTTCTACGTTGGCTGAGCTGGCTGATTGCATATTTCCTTAGGGCAGTGACCTCATCCTCCCCAATGATTTTCAGTGCCTTTTTCTGGATGTTGTCAAGCTGCCCAAGGGTGGTCAGTGATGCGTTCATCCAGGCAAGGCATGAGTACTCCATGGTACTCCTGACTTGTGCCTTTTAGACATTGGCCCTACCTTTAACATAAAGCTTGTTGGCCAACCTACGCAGAGCTCCAAGATGCTGTCCAGCACGCTTGCAGATGTTTGGCAGGTGATTAGTCCATAGCAACTTCTTATCGATACATAGTCCCAGAATATTCAACTGCTCACAAAGGTCAATTCTGGTTGCCCCCAAAAAAAGGTCCGGGCAGGATTGAAGCCTCTTTCTCGACAGAACTGTAGCCTTGCATTTGCTAGGCTCGAACGTGACCTTCCAGGTATCAGCCCACCTGCGAATATTCTCCAGGTCTTTATTTAGGGATGCTGCCACATTGGGACCATTAAGTGACATTACTGGGGCGTAAATGGTGGAATCATCCGCATATAGAAAAAGGCTATTATCGCCTTTAGCAGAAAGCTTATCCAGAAGGCCGTTGTGCCAAACCTGGCCGAACGCTCCTTTAATGTCTAGTGCAACAATGTACACCTCACCTCCTTTGTCTAAGATGTTGTTCCACGTCTGCGACAAAACTGTAAGGAGGTCTGCTGTGCTGTGGTTCGGTTTAAATCCATACTGTTTATTAGAAATTAGTTTATGGTGGAAGAGGTAGCCCTGGAACTGTTTATGAACTGAGGATTCCATCACTTTGCTAAGGACTGAGAGGAGGGATATGGGACGATAATTTGTTGGGTCTGATTTTGAGTCTCTTTTATGTATTGGTATCACTCTGGGGTTTTTCCATTGTTTGGGGAACATGCCATGTGAGAAGAGAAGTTGAAAGAGACGACTAAGGGGGCTGGCCAATTCTGCTGCACATTCTCTAAGAATACACGAGTTTCACAATTTGAGTTGAATTCCTGAAATAAATGAACTTTTCTATGACATTCTAATTTATTGAGATGTAAATGTGTGTGTGTGTGTGTGTGTGTGTGTGTGTGTGTGTGTGTGTGTGTGTGTGTGTGTGTGTGTGTGTGTGTTCAATATTGCAACAATATATTACAACATCACGTTTTTACTGAATTTATTATTTAATTGATAAGAGACTTAAAACAATTGAAACTCATAACATTTCCTTTTTAGTACTGTGCAGTCATGGGTGATTGGATTTATTTATGCTAAAAATTATTTTAGGTGTGTCATTTCTAAAATGTGTTTTATGTCAAAGCAAATTTATCTATACGTCTATAATTATAGAATTGACAATCTGAAAATGTTACCCCACACTCGCCCATTATTTTCTCAGTGAAATGACCCTGTATGATAAATCAATTAACCTGCTATGTAACCCAATTAGCATTTGGACCTGAGCACGACAGGGTGTTTGTGAACAGGGCTACCATCAGATTGAGTAATCAATATTTGTAAGTCAAATTAATATCTAAATACAGTTTTCAAATAGACAGCATTCTATTTCAAATTCTAGAATTCTATCAACCATTGTTTCATTCTAAAATCTGTTTATTATTATTATTATTATTTTGTTATGTTTAGTTTTTTTGGGGACTGAATAAAAATGTGTCACACTCTCATGTTTTTAAATGCAAAAACACTAAAACATTAACCGGAAGGGGGACATGCTATCCTTTGTTAAACCTGCAAATAATTTTTGGTAATAGAGATTCTGAACTCAATTTACAAACGTGAGTCACATTATATCAGTGCAGAAGCCTCCTTCTTTAGTTACTTTATCTGTAACACAATGGTGTTGGAGACTATAGCTCATAAATTGCACAGAAATGTAACATTTGTGAATTCAGAGTTTCTGAAAGGTACTTATACTTTACAGTTTTTTTATTTGGATTCAAAGCTTATTTCAAGCATGCACTGGATAGCTAGCAAGTGCCTCAGACATTTGTCAAAGTAGCGTGTGCATTGCATTTTATCATCTATCTGAGCTCTCAATAACTATTTCCATTTGCTTCAGTTCAATTTCTGAAGAAGCCTGAGCTAGGAAAGGTTTTCAGAGGCATCATTTTAAACCTATTCACACATTTTTTTTTTCAATTGCATTATTGTGTCGTTGCACATCAAAACTTTATTACAGGTTTCTTTTTTTTTTTTGAGAATTTACACCCACCTACCTTAAATTTCTGGCATTGTCAGGTTGACATCTGATTTCTTTTTAACCAATTTTTCTAATACCTGCGCCCTTTTCTTGAACCCTACAGTGTTTCCCTGACTGCAGTTATCTGTAACATATCAGTGTTTGCAAATAACATGTCCATCTGTTTTAGTCATAGACAAGCCTTCTCTCATTAGTCGATTCAACTCCTATTTTGTCAGTGCTGATGCGCGGCTCACCTCTGCTGCTGCGCGTCTGATTCAGGGGCCTAATTACCAATGGGTAATCATCCCCTACGAAATATGTCACACTTCATTTAATATGTTAATGAGAGATTTAGCTCCTCGATGTGATGGGTTTTCACAAGTGCTCGTTTGAAAGGTTTTGTGTGGGTGAACTTTTGCGGCATCCACTCACACGTGTCCATGTCATCTGTGGGCTATGAATACCAAAATGGGATAAAGAGGAAAAACACTTTGTCACCTTCCACCTAAAACCGCAAAGATCTGATTAATGTAACTTAAAAGAATCTCTGAGCTTTGCTGAAGCACCGCAGGCGGGATGAATTAGCTTAGTGGGATCAAAATATGTCCAAAAAAAGAGGAGGCAAATGATTTATAATTTAAGTGTGAGATTCTGAAGTGCCGACTGACACTTTATGGACACTTTGCATACTTCACTACCCTTTGTATCCACGGGAGAGGATTTGTGATTGACAGCGAAGCAATGCAACTGACATTGGTGGGTCACATGACAATGACAAAATGACAAATGTAGTACATCTGGATTACATTCATACTATATACATAACATGCTTTTAAATGGTCATAAAGTAATAACTTATTCAAAAGAAGTATCAACTCAGAGAGTATGCGATTTCAGATACAGCCTATCTTTATGAGTTATTGAATTATTTGTTAAACTGATTTGTTCAATGCGCTGATTCATTCAGTAACAAAGCAAACTGTCTTAATCTGTCTCTATGAGTGAATCATTGAATCATTCATTCAAGTGATTAGTTCAAAAATGCGTACTTATTCGGGAATGAAACAAGTGACTGTGGTTGCATCTGAAGCCACATACTTCCCGACAATATGGTAGGCGAAAAACTGTATATGAACAGAGCACTATTTCTGAATTCTACTATCCCATGAGGTCATGGGAGACGACTTATAAATGACATGACACAACTGACACTGGTAGGTCACATGACAATGACAGCATGATGAACATAGTACATGACTAAGTTTAATTTACACACATTACACTATATATAACTAGCTTTTTCAAAGGCTGTAAAATAATTACTTTATTAGTGAATCATTAAATCACTCACTAAACAGATTCATTCAAAAATTCAGATAATTTTTAGCAATCGCAAAGTATTTATACAAAAGATTTCAGACTTTTTTGCCGTCTTTATGAGTCATTGTATCATTAACTGAACCAATTCTTTGATTTATTGAATCATACACTGAACCAGTTCATTTAAAAAGCTGATTCATTCAGGAAGAAAACAAATTTTGGAGAAAAGTTAAGGAATCATTTACTCACCATATCTGTTCAAAAATGCTGAATCATCCAGAAATAAACTACTGCATGTTATTCAGTGTTGTAGTTCTGCCTTGGTTTAGTTTGAAATAAGTTTTGCTGGTGGAGTAAAAATCAGACCAAAGAAACAAGAAGTATAGCACCCAAAATGTAAGTTAATCAATATCTCTCAACTTCTTGTTTATAAAACTGCTATATAACAGCCATGTCTCACAATCATGCTACATCCTTGTTACTCAAATAATTTATTATAATCTAGGCGATTGCTCTTTTACTTGCATAACAGCTGAGTTTATCAGAAAGTGAGTGAGTTCAGTAATTCAATAATTTGCCCTAGGCTAAGAGAAAGAACTAGGCAAATGTTGATCTTTGGTGTATCTGAGTCAAGCAAAAACACCAGATTATAAAATGAAACTTAGGATCCACACAAAAAAAAGTCATCCTGCTACACCAGTAACCATGTTGTAATGTTGTGAAAGTTTAGTCTAGTCTTCTTTTTCAAATACAACATATCACTTGGACCAGAAGAAAGAAACTGGACTGCAATCAAGTGTCTGAGATTGCCAGGAGATGAAATACACATAACCAATCCCCTCGCTAGTGTACAGACTGTTAATGCACCAAAGACTTTCTCGATTTATGGTACACTAATCAGGTTCTCAACTGGTCAAAGACCTGTATGAGCAACATACAGCAGGAAACATAATGCTAAATGTGAAGAATAAAATGCAACTCTAATATGAAATGAAAATAATATACAAATCAATGATATAATTGCGTATTGTTTGGATAGAAGCATAAATGACAACTTTAAAAAGGTTTTTGCCAATCTAATCAAACCCTCTGGTACTTTGGCACTAATTCATATGTCACCTGCTAGACGTGGGCCAAAGCAGACAGGTTGTGAGACATGCCCTCATCTTCAAACAACCCAAGACAGAGACAAAAACAGCTACGACTACAAGTAATATAGGTGAACATGCAGCAATTTAAATAGTTAGGTGCTGCAAATTATCGGTTGCTTTATTCAGCTTTCGTCATATTAATAATTGGAATATTTCTGATGCCAAGAACTTAATGGTTATTAAATGTTTGATACATAGGTCATTTTATATAATTTTGTCAAGTACAATGAAAAACATATTTTAACTTTTTTTTTTTTTTATCTGGCAAATCTGTTTAATTGTTTGTAATCTAAACAGTAAAAAAAAAAAAAATTACAATGATTTCTGTAAGCAAATATATTAAAGTGTAATACAATCTATAATACAAATAAAATCATTTAAGACAATATTAAATCCAAACCATATAAATGATTAATTTAATTTCAAGCAGGTTTTTTTTTTCTGTAGAAATTTTATTTACTGATTATACCATCTAAATAAGCACATTTGGACAATGACAGCATGAACTATCACTCCTAAAGATTTGCTTTGAAAAACTAATTAGATTTATGTGTGGTGTGAGAAAGGCCAAATGCTGTGTTTATTAAGACATAACTTACAGCATAAGGCCATCGTCCTTCATTTCTCAAGCTTTAGGGGTCGTATTCATCACAAAATTGCCTCCATGCTTGCAACGAAATCTTGGTGGGTAACCTGAGTGACACTGTTACAGAGATGGCCTCCATGCCGTGGCCCACGCTGGCCTCTGTCGGCCTGGTGTTTGTAATTACTGCGTGTGACACAGAGGGAAGGGGACGGGGCCATGCAGGAGACGACTGAGGACAGATGGCTGGAGGATCAGCCCTACGCAGGAGACGAGACAAACCTCACAACAGAAAGCTGACAGTGAAGGAGCCTCCTGCCGGGAGCCTGAAAGCTCTTTCCAGCGCTGTCCAACAAGCTGCCATCGCTAACATGTTCATACGGCCAAGACCGCGGGGACCGGAGGAACAGTGTTGTATGTTAAAAGGGATGAAGAGCAGGAAACAGGTGCGAACACAGAAAGCTTGTGTTTGCAGGGCAGAGCTTCAAACAGCCTGTTACTTTGATTTTTTTATTGCTTTAAACTTTAAAATGAATAACTTAAGGGAAAGTCTGAACAGTTTAATATATTTGGAAGTATATATTTAATGCAGAGCCAGATCAAATCATGTTATCCTGAATAGCAGAGGTTGTAATTACACCATCTGACTGCTAAAAGCATTTACCTCCATTGAGAGCCATTCAAAAATAGCTGCATATTTAACAAAATTGCTGTTTTGCAAGCAATATATGACTAATAGGTCATTATATTATAGTAGATGTTTCACCAAGGCTGTTTTTTTAAGGCTATTAGGGACCATTTACAAAGAAAATGTTTTTCTGTTTAAAAATTTGAGACACGTGGCGGTAAATAAATAAATAAATAAATATGGCAACTATGCCATTTTACCTTGTTTTTACCCATCTTTGAACTAATTTGTCAAATTGGAATCATACCCAAGTGCTCAGCATTGCAAATGCAAACACTGCACCAGGTGGACTACAGAGCATTATTACAGTACATTAGAAAAGCAGTGCAAATGGAGCTGGATGTGTAAAGCAAAACTTAAAGGGTTTGATTTTATAAAGCATGCATTATAGTAAAAGTGTTTTGAGATCATGACATCATAATGTGCAAGGAACCGCGCCACTGTGTGAAAGGTTGTTGGTTACTGTCTCTAGAGTTCATTTCAGTTGCAAACTGCAGTGAATTGTATGTAGAAGCATGTTTTTCCAAAATTGCAGGTAGAGGCATGAAATGGACATTTTCCCTATCTTATGCATTTGAAATCAAAGCCAAGCATTGTCACTGTATTGAAGGACCCTGGACCAATCCTGTAATATTGATCTAAAAAATATCCCTTTTTGCTTCTTTGCAATTTTTGTTTCTTTTTTTATTATTATTATTATTTTTTTCAGTAAGGGACACGTCTATTTGATTAATACACAGTGCATTAAACATTGCATTAGATCAGGGTTTACCAAAATGTTCAGTGTAAGAACCAACAGTTACTGAAGGTCACTGGATGTGATGAACACATACTGTAGAGTTTCACAGCTATACATAACCAGTGTATAGTACCTTATATAATTATTTGTTTCACACATGCTCTAAGTGTTTTTTTACCCAAATTCACAAGCATTTACATGACTATTCAATATATAGTGAAAGCTACAGTATATACTGTACTAGTATGACACACAGTATGTAATCAATACATTATAATCAATACATTATGAATGGTTTACTGCCATCGTGCAAATAATATGTCATCGTGTAATCCATAAAAAGTAGCTGTAAACTGATTATGAGCATTATAAAACGTACTATAATCTAATTATAAATACTTTATATTTGGAATCTGATTACATAATCCATATTATATGTAATCAGTTACTACCTAGATCTGTATGTTCTATATAACTAAGTATTTGTATCATTCTCATATGTATAGGATATGTTTGGATGAGTTAATTAACCAACTAGTAAAGCCCTTATGTTAACCAGTATTCATTCACCACCCAGATTCAGCTCAAGCAGGTCAATTTACAACACTGACTATGATTGGATTATTTTAAACAATCATATTCTTTCTAGAGTTTTCTTCAATATATTGTTAATATATTGCAGTTCTATTTTTCTTGTAATATTTTAAACAGTACAATAGTTTTAATTAAAACCATGTCATTATCATCATGATTTGATCATTTTCATTACTGTGACAAAGATGAAAAATCATTTGATGAGGTTAACACTGCCTGGAAATCTTGGGCCCTCAGGCATCTGCTCGTAATTCTGCCCTGATTCATTGCCTGGTCAATAAATGACAATATCAGAATAGTGAGCATGTGAAAATCACAGTAATTCAGTATTATATATTTCATTTTAACAATTTGAAACCAAACTTCTTGACATACTGGTATATCAGATAGCTGAACACAGAGAAGGTTTAAGATGCACTGTAAAAACTTTTTGTAGTGCTGCCCATTTAAGTGGACCCCTAACAGGTGAAAGTCGATCCAGTATTAACATGCAGGAAGCACCGTTGTCTTAGGTCCTGCGTATTAAGCATATGGCACTTAGTCGATGCAAAACACTGAATTATTTATGGGAAAAAATAAATTCAAGTCATGAAAGACAATCCCCAAGAGCCCTGGCCAGACTGGAGATTAAGGCAGAGTTTGCAGGGAAAGTTGGAGCCCATAACAAGCTGTGAATCACAAGTTGTGAAACAGCTTCATGAGACCATTAACAAACTGAATTACAGCCACCAAACTGCGAAGTGACCATGAGATGCTTAGACAAATACAGGTGGAGACTGTGGTCATTGGGATATCATCCATCAAAATATTCACCCAAAAGTGAGAATTTGCTGAAAATGTACTCACCATCAGGCCATCCAAGATGTTGATGAGTTTGTTTCTTCGTCAGTACATAATTCATAATAAATAAAAAGAAAACAGATAGAATAAAAAAAAAGAATAGAGCAAGCTGTGTTAGAGGTCTTTACACACACACACACACACACACACACATACATATATATAGCCTATACATATATACACACATACACACACACACATATATATACAGTATATATATATATATATATATATATATATATATATATATATATATATATATATATACAACCCGAATTCCGGAAAGGTTTGGACGTTTTTAAAATTTGAATAAAATGAAAACTAAAAGACTCAAATCACATGAGCCAATATTTTATTCACAATAGAACATAGATAACATAGCAAATGTTTAAACTGAGAAAGTTTACAATTTTATGCACAAAATGAGCTCATTTCAATTTTGATTTCTGCTACAGGTCTCAAAATAGTTGGGACGGGGCATGTTTACCATGGTGTAGCATCTCCTTTTCTTTTCAAAACAGTTTGAAGACGTCTGGGCATTGAGGTTATGAGTTGCTGGAGTTTTGCTGTTGGAATTTGGTCCCATTCTTAACTTATATAGATTTCCAGCTGCTGAAGAGTTCGTGGTCGTCTTTGACGTATTTTTCGTTTAATGATGCACCAAATGTTCTCTATAGGTGAAAGATCTGGACTGCAGGCAGGCCAGGTTAGCACCCGGACTCTTCTACGACGAAGCCATGCTGTTGTTATAGCTGCAGTATGTGGTTTTGCATTGTCCTGCTGAAATAAACAAGGCCTTCCCTGAAATAGACGTTGTTTGGAGGGAAGCATATGTTGCTCTAAAACCTTTATATACCTCTCAGCATTCACAGAGCCTTCCAAAACATGCAAGCTGCCCATACCGTATGCACTTATGCACCCCCATACCATCAGAGATGCTGGCTTTTGAACTGAACGCTGATAACATGCTGGAAGGTCTCCCTCCTCTTTAGCCCGGAGGACACGGCGTCCGTGATTTCCAACAAGATTGTCAAATTTGGACTCGTCTGACCATAAAACACTATTCCACTTTGAAATAGTCCATTTTAAATGAGCCTTGGCCCACAGGACACGACGGCGCTTCTGGACCATGTTCACATATGGCTTCCTTTTTGCATGATAGAGCTTTAGTTGGCATCTGCTGATGGCACGGCGGATTGTGTTTACCGACAGTGGTTTCTGAAAGTATTCCTGGGCCCTTTTATTAATGTCATTGACACAATCATGCCGATGAGTGATGCAGTGTCGTCTGAGAGCCCAAAGACCATGGGCATCCAATAAAGGTCTCTGGCCTTGTCCCTTACGCACAGAGATTTCTCCAGTTTCTCTGAATCTTTTGATGATGTTATGCACTGTAGATGATGAGATTTGCAAAGCCTTTGCAATTTGACGTTGAGGAACATTGTTTTTAAAGTTTTCCACAATTTTTTTACGCAGTCTTTCACAGATTGGAGAGCCTCTGCCCATCTTTACTTCTGAGAGACTCTGCTTCTCTAAGACAAAGCTTTTATAGCTAATTATGTTACAGACCTGATATCAATTAACTTAATTAATCACTAGATGTTCTCCCAGCTGAATCTTTTCAAAACTGCTTGCTTTTTTAGCCATTTGTTGCCCCCGTGCCAACTTTTTTGAGACCTGTAGCAGGCATTAAATTTTAAATGAGCTAATTTAGTGGATAAAAGTGTAAAATTTCTCAGTTTAAACATTTGCTACATTATCTATGTTCTATTGTGAATAAAATATTGCCTCATGTGATTTGAAATTCCTTTAGTTTTCATTTTATTAAAATTTAAAAAACGTCCCAACGGAATTGTTGTATATATATATATATATATATATATATATATATATATATATATATATTCACATATACATATATATACACATATACATACACATACACACACACACACACAATTGCATAATAAATGAAAAGAAAATAGAATACAAAAATATTAGAGAGGTAGTTAGATTTTTTTTTAAAGAATAGAATTAGAATAGTGAGTGTTAGAGGGTCAAATAAAGATAGAACAGATGGGTTTTAAGCCGATTCTTGAAGATGGCTAAGGCCTCAGCTGCTCGGATTGAGTTGGGCAGGTCATTCCACCAGGAGGGAACATTTAATTTAAAAGTCCGTAAAAGTGACTTTGTGCATCTTTGGGATGGCACAATCAAGCGACGTTCACTTGCAGAACCCAAGCTTCTAGAGGGCACATAAGTCTGAAGTAACAAATTTAGGTAAATGGGTGCAGAGCCAGTGGTAGGTTTGTAGGCAAACATCAATGCCTTGAATTTTATGCGAGCAGCTACTGGAAGCCAGTGCAAATTGATAAACAGAGGTGTTACGTGTATTCTTTTTGGCTCATTAAAAATTAATCTTGAGTTGTGCAGCATGTTCTGAAAGAAAGGGCTTGATCTTCTTGATGTTGAATAAAGCAAATCTGCAGGATCAGACAGTTTTAGCAATGTGGTCTGAGAAAGTCAGCTGATCATCAATCATAACATGGAATAAATTTACTGACATTCAATCAAGACGAGCCGAGATGGATCCGCCGAATCGACGATCTCAGGTAACCAGTTTTATTTGTTTTGATGTTAAATATGTCAAATGTATCGTCTTGATTGAACTTCAGTGAATTTATTCCATGTGTTCTATGTGCGGTTCAATATCAACCAATAAGATTCCATGTACGATGTCGTGTTTTCATTGGTCAGTCGTTGAAGCCTATTTCTGATTGGTTGTTGCCGTTTTGACAGCGTTTATGCCAAGGGCAAAGAGCAAGAAATTGAAGAGAATATGGAAAGCCAAGTGGACCATAAAACACGTGCTTTTCAACGCTGTATTAATTTTAAAACGCCGCTTTCATGACCCCCCTAAAAATAGACTTATGGGAGTCCCCCCTGATATTTTGTATTAGCATCAACAACAAAGGCAAATCTGAAAAAAACTAAATACTAATAATGCAGTTAGGATAGTAAATAAGATTAAAGAGATGGAGTATGGGGAGTATAAGCGCCGTTACGCGATAAGTTAACGCCAGACGCCACCACGCGTTAAAATAACGCCACACGCCGACAGACGTTAGGTCAACGCGACACGCCACTTAAGATGCAGATTTATTTACTCATCTAGGCTACATGGACACACCTCTCATGGCTACAAGGGCTCTACGGCAAGTCAGAGCATCCAGTTTGCAAGAGCACGAAGATGGCAAGGATAGCCCTTACAATTATACATATAGCTTTTGTCTCATAAAGTTAGCACCCCAGGCACGAATGAGTGCAAATTTGGAAATGATTTTATTCAACAGTTAAATTAATAAGAAAGTAATATTATTATTTTATTATTATATTATATTTTGAGTAGGCTATCATTTCAATTTAATAAATAGTTGGCGATAGTTTCACAAAAATAGAAATTGTTTATTTACATTTACTCAACCCAATGTTGTTTCAAACATTATGCCTTTATTGCGTTTGAGGAAGATATTTTGAAGAATGCTGATAACCAAACTGTTTTAGTCTGTAAATATATGACGATTCAGATGCAGCTTCTGAAACAAAAGTAGAGCATATGTAATTCTAAATTAAATATCAATTTTTAATTATATCAGAATCAGAATCAGAATCAGAATGAGCTTTTATTGCCAGGTATGTTTACACATATGAGGAATTTGTTTTCGTGACAAAAGCTCCGCAGTACAACAGAATGACAGCGACAGAACATAAAACACATAATAAAAGAATATAAAAATACAAAGAATACAAATAAGTAGACAAGGAATGACAATATACAAATTGACAATTGTAGGCAGGTATATTACAAAAATGCAGTTATGTATGTACATGTATATTATGTGCAAAATTTAAGTGTATACTAAGTATGTGTGTTAGATAAATTAAGTGTATGTGTATATAAATATAAAGTGTAGTGTGTTCAGTGTGTTCAGTGTGTATCAGCTGTTCATAAGATGGATTGCCTGAGGGAAGAAACTGTTCCTGTGTCTGGTCGTTCTGGCGCTCAGTGCTCTGTAGCGTCGACCAGATGGCAACAGTTCAAAGAGGGAGTGTGCTGGATGTGAGGAGTCCAGAGTGATTTTAACAGCCCTTTTGCTCACTCTGGATAAGTACAGTTCTTGAATAGATGGGAGAGTTGAACCGATGATTCGCTCAGCAGTCCGGACTACCATCTGTAGTCTTCTGAGGTCCGATTTAGAAGCTGAGCTGAACCAGACAGTTACTGAAGTGCAGAGGATGGATTCGATGATGGTGGAGTAGAACTGTTTCAGCAGATCCTGTGGCAGGTTAAACTTCCTCAGCTGGCGAAGGAAGTACAACCTCTGCTGGGCCTTTTTCACAATGGAGTCAATGTGAATGTCCCACTTCAGGTCCTGAGAGATAGTGGTGCCCAGGAACCTGAATGACTCCACTTGATTGAGTTGGGCAGGTCATTCCACCAGGAGGGAACATTTAATTTAAAAGTCCGTAAAAGTGACTTTGTGCATCTTTGGGATGGCACAATCAAGCGACGTTCACTTGCAGAACCCAAGCTTCTAGAGGGCACATAAGTCTGAAGTAACAAATTTAGGTAAATGGGTGCAGAGCCAGTGGTAGGTTTGTAGGCAAACATCAATGCCTTGAATTTTATGCGAGCAGCTACTGGAAGCCAGTGCAAATTGATAAACAGAGGTGTTACGTGTATTCTTTTTGGCTCATTAAAAATTAATCTTGAGTTGTGCAGCATGTTCTGAAAGAAAGGGCTTGATCTTCTTGATGTTGAATAAAGCAAATCTGCAGGATCAGACAGTTTTAGCAATGTGGTCTGAGAAAGTCAGCTGATCATCAATCATAACATGGAATAAATTTACTGACGTTCAATCAAGACGAGCCGAGATGGATCCGCCGAATCGACGATCTCAGGTAACCAGTTTTATTTGTTTTGATGTTAAATATGTCAAATGTATCGTCTTGATTGAACTTCAGTGAATTTATTCCATGTGTTCTATGTGCGGTTCAATATCAACCAATAAGATTCCATGTACGATGTCGTGTTTTCATTGGTCAGTCGTTGAAGCCTATTTCTGATTGGTTGTTGCCGTTTTGACAGCGTTTATGCCAAGGGCAAAGAGCAAGAAATTGAAGAGAATATGGAAAGCCAAGTGGACCATAAAACACGTGCTTTTCAACGCTGTATTAATTTTAAAACGCCGCTTTCATGACCCCCCTAAAAATAGACTTATGGGAGTCCCCCCTGATATTTTGTATTAGCATCAACAACAAAGGCAAATCTGAAAAAAACTAAATACTAATAATGCAGTTAGGATAGTAAATAAGATTAAAGAGATGGAGTATGGGGAGTATAAGCGCCGTTACACGATAAGTTAACGCCAGACGCCACCAAGCGTTAAAATAACGCCTAACGCCGACAGACGTTAGGTCAACGCGAAACGCCACTTAAGATGCAGATTTATTTACTCATCTAGGCTACATGGACACACCTCTCATGGCTACAAGGGCTCTACGGCAAGTCAGAGCATCCAGTTTGCAAGAGCGCGAAGATGGCAAGGATAGCCCTTACAATTATACATATAGCTTTTGTCTCATAAAGTTAGCACCCCAGGCACGAATGAGTGCAAATTTGGAAATGATTTTATTCAACAGTTAAATTAATAAGAAAGTAATATTATTATTTTATTATTATATTATATTTTGAGTAGGCTATCATTTCAATTTAATAAATAGTTGGCGATAGTTTCACAAAAATAGAAATTGTTTATTTACATTTACTCAACCCAATGTTGTTTCAAACATTATGCCTTTATTGCGTTTGAGGAAGATATTTTGAAGAATGCTGATAACCAAACTGTTTTAGTCTGTAAATATATGACGATTCAGATGCAGCTTCTGAAACAAAAGTAGAGCATATGTAATTCTAAATTAAATATCAATTTTTAATTATATCAGAATCAGAATCAGAATGAGCTTTTATTGCCAGGTATGTTTACACATACGAGGAATTTGTTTTCGTGACAGAAGCTCCGCAGTACAACAGAATGACAGCGACAGAACATAAAACACATAATAAAAGAATATAAAAATACAAAGAATACAAATAAGTAGACAAGGAATGACAATATACAAATTGACAATTGTAGGCAGGTATATTACAAAAATGCAGTTATGTATGTACATGTATATTATGTGCAAAATTTAAGTGTATACTAAGTTTGTGTGTTAGATAAATTAAGTGTATGTGTATATAAATATAAAGTGTAGTGTGTTCAGTGTGTTCAGTGTGTATCAGCTGTTCATAAGATGGATTGCCTGAGGGAAGAAACTGTTCCTGTGTCTGGTCGTTCTGGCGCTCAGTGCTCTGTAGCGTCGACCAGATGGCAACAGTTCAAAGAGGGAGTGTGCTGGATGTGAGGAGTCCAGAGTGATTTTAACAGCCCTTTTGCTCACTCTGGATAAGTACAGTTCTTGAATAGATGGGAGAGTTGAACCGATGATTCGCTCAGCAGTCCGGACTACCATCTGTAGTCTTCTGAGGTCCGATTTAGAAGCTGAGCTGAACCAGACAGTTACTGAAGTGCAGAGGATGGATTCGATGATGGTGGAGTAGAACTGTTTCAGCAGATCCTGTGGCAGGTTAAACTTCCTCAGCTGGCGAAGGAAGTACAACCTCTGCTGGGCCTTTTTCACAATGGAGTCAAAGTGAATGTCCCACTTCAGGTCCTGAGAGATAGTGGTGCCCAGGAACCTGAATGACTCCACTTGATTGAGTTGGGCAGGTCATTCCACCAGGAGGGAACATTTAATTTAAAAGTCCGTAAAAGTGACTTTGTGCATCTTTGGGATGGCACAATCAAGCGACGTTCACTTGCAGAACCCAAGCTTCTAGAGGGCACATAAGTCTGAAGTAACAAATTTAGGTAAATGGGTGCAGAGCCAGTGGTAGGTTTGTAGGCAAACATCAATGCCTTGAATTTTATGCGAGCAGCTACTGGAAGCCAGTGCAAATTGATAAACAGAGGTGTTACGTGTATTCTTTTTGGCTCATTAAAAATTAATCTTGAGTTGTGCAGCATGTTCTGAAAGAAAGGGCTTGATCTTCTTGATGTTGAATAAAGCAAATCTGCAGGATCAGACAGTTTTAGCAATGTGGTCTGAGAAAGTCAGCTGATCATCAATCATAACATGGAATAAATTTACTGACGTTCAATCAAGACGAGCCGAGATGGATCCGCCGAATCGACGATCTCAGGTAACCAGTTTTATTTGTTTTGATGTTAAATATGTCAAATGTATCGTCTTGATTGAACTTCAGTGAATTTATTCCATGTGTTCTATGTGCGGTTCAATATCAACCAATAAGATTCCATGTACGATGTCGTGTTTTCATTGGTCAGTCGTTGAAGCCTATTTCTGATTGGTTGTTGCCGTTTTGACAGCGTTTATGCCAAGGGCAAAGAGCAAGAAATTGAAGAGAATATGGAAAGCCAAGTGGACCATAAAACACGTGCTTTTCAACGCTGTATTAATTTTAAAACGCCGCTTTCATGACCCCCCTAAAAATAGACTTATGGGAGTCCCCCCTGATATTTTGTATTAGCATCAACAACAAAGGCAAATCTGAAAAAAACTAAATACTAATAATGCAGTTAGGATAGTAAATAAGATTAAAGAGATGGAGTATGGGGAGTATAAGCGCCGTTGCGCGATAAGTTAACGCCAGACGCCACCACGCGTTAAAATAACGCCACACGCCGACAGACGTTAGGTCAACGCGAAACGCCACTTAAGATGCAGATTTATTTACTCATCTAGGCTACATGGACACACCTCTCATGGCTACAAGGGCTCTACGGCAAGTCAGAGCATCCAGTTTGCAAGAGCGCGAAGATGGCAAGGATAGCCCTTACAATTATACATATAGCTTTTGTCTCATAAAGTTAGCACCCCAGGCACGAATGAGTGCAAATTTGGAAATGATTTTATTCAACAGTTAAATTAATAAGAAAGTAATATTATTATTTTATTATTATATTATATTTTGAGTAGGCTATCATTTCAATTTAATAAATAGTTGGCGATAGTTTCACAAAAATAGAAATTGTTTATTTACATTTACTCAACCCAATGTTGTTTCAAACATTATGCCTTTATTTATATAGTCACAGTGCTGTTCATGATGGTGAGTGCGGGGAGTGCAGGGGGGTTTCTCCTGAAGTCCACAGTCATCTCCACTGTTTTGAGCGTGTTAAGCTCCAGGTTGTTGAGAGTGCACCAGACAGCCAGCTCTTTAACCTCCTGTCTGTAAGCAGACTCGTCACCGTCCTGAATGAGGCCGATGAGTGTGGTGTCATCTGCAAACTTCAGGAGCTTGACAGAGGGGTCCTTAGATGTGCAGTCATTAGTGTACAGGGAGAAGAGCAGTGGGGAGAGAACACAGCCCTGGGGAGCTCCGGTGCTGATTGTACGGGTGCTGGATGTGTATTAAAAGCCGAGCTGAAGTCCACAAACAGGATCCTCACATAGGTCCCCGGTCTGTCTAGGTGTTGCAGAACATAATGCAGTCCAATGTTTACTGCATCGTCCACAGACTTGTTTGCTCTGTAGGCAAACTGAAGAGGATCTAGCAAGGGTCCAGTGATGTCCTTCAGGTGGGCCAGCACCAGTTTTTCAAATGACTTCATGACTACAGACGTTAGAGCCACAGGCCTGTAGTCATTTAGTCCTGTAATTTTGGATTTCTTTGGGATGGGGATGATGGTGGAGCATTTGAAGCATGAAGGGACTTCGCACAGCTCCAGCGATCTGTTGAAGATCTTTTTGAAGATGGGGGCCAGCTGGTCAGCACAGGATTTCAGACAGGCTGGTCTAACACAATCTGGGCCTGGTGCTTTTTTCCTTTTCTGCTTCCGGAAGACCTGGCGCACCGCATCCTCGCTGATCTGTATTGCAGGTGTGGGGGAGAGGGGGGATGCAAGAGGTGTGAATGATGAGAGTGCTTGATTGGAGAGGTGTTCAGGATGGGTTGCAGGAGCTGTTAATGGTGTGAACGGTTGTTTGGAGAGGCATTCAGGGTTGGTTGCAGGAGTTGTTATTGGTGTGAACGGTTGTGTGGAGAGGTGTTCAGGGCAGGTGATGAAAACTCGTTCAGATCGTCTGCCAGTCGTTGATTTTCCACAGTGCTGGGGGGTGGTGTCTTGTAATTGGTGATCTTCTTTAGACTTTTCCACACTGATGCTGAGTCGTTCGAAGTGAACTGAGTCCTTATTTTTTCAGAATAATCCATCTGCTGTTACTGTGGTGTAACAGTGATCCAATATATTACTGTCTCTGGTGGGACATGTAACATGCTGTCTGTATTTTGGCAGTTCACGGGAGAGATTGGCTTTATTAAAGTCCCCGAGAATGATTAAAACAGAGTCCGGGTGTTGTTGTTCTATCTCTGTGATGTGCTCAGCGAGTTTCTATAAAGCCAGACTTACTTGCGCTTGCGGAGGGATGTAAACACTAACCAGAATGAGCGAGTGAAACTCCCGCGGCGAATAGAACGGCTTGCAGTTGACAAACTGCATTTCTAGATCAGGACAGCACATCTTCTTTAACACAATTACATCTGTACACCACCATTCATTGATGTAAAAGCATGTCCCGCCGCCGCGCGATTTCCCCGTTGATTCTGCGTCGCGATCCGCTCTAAACAGCTGAAAGCCCGGCACATGGAGCGCGTTGTCCGGTATGGCGTCATTCAGCCAGGTTTCCGTGAAACACAGAGCAGCAGAGTGTGTGAAATCCTTATTTGTCCGAGAAAGCAGAAGGAATTCGTCCGTTTTGTTGGGTAGAGAGCGTAGATTTGCCAGATGGATGCTAGGCAACGGCGTTCGAAATCCGCACTTCCTGAGTCTGACGAGCGCGCCAGCCCGCTTTCCCCGCCTGCGCGTCCTGAAGCGTTTGATCAGCGCCGCTGCTCCTCCGATAACAATATTCAGTAAAACGTCTGAATAATTGAAATCCGGAAAAACATCTTGTGGTGCGTTCTGCCGATTGTTCAGCAGTTCATCCCTGGTGAAACTGATTGCAGGAATATAACTAAAGACAGGACAAACTAACAAAAAGACAAAAACATATGCAGAGCACGTCACGGAGGCAGCCATCCTGTACCGGCGCCAAGTCAATAATATGTATATATATATATATATATATATATATATATATATATATATATATATATATATATATATATATATATATATATATATATATATATATATAGATTTATTTATAAACATATATTTATTTATTTATTTATAAACATTTATTTATTTATTTATTTATTTATTTATTTATTTATTTATTTATAAACATTAACTGAAATGATAATCACAGCTGAATTAAGCAGAACTGCGGAGCTGACCCCCCCTAAAAATAGACTTATGGGAGTCCCCCCTGATATTTTGTATTAGCATCAACAACAAAGGCAAATCTGAAAAAAACTAAATAATAATAATGCAGTTAGGATAGTAAATAAGATTAAAGAGATGGAGTATGGGGATTGAATGAAGGCAGTAAATGTTTATTGGTTCACCTCAGATCGTGAAAGCAGACTGCAGTATTGTCATTCATCATAACAAACAGTGTAGAGAGGGCTCCCTCGGAAGAAATCCTGCAGGCGCCCCTGAACATATGGGCTTAAATTTCAGGAACACTTAATTTGCTCTATTTCTTAAAAACAAATTCAAACACAGCTGATCGCGGTGCATCTTCAAACAAACACACAGCTGTTTCTGAACAACGTTTTTGAATGAATCTGCATTTTTGAGTCAATGATTTATCAATCACTAATTCATAAAGAGAGTCATTTGCTTTGTTCTTAAATGAATGAACTAATCGATTAAATAAATGATTCATTGACATGCTGCCACCTACTGTCGGTTTCAGTTTTATTTGAAAGTATAAATGAGTCATTTAAATCGTTTAATATTTCCATTTTCAAAACTTTATATTTTAAACATTAATTTCATTACATCGTTCTTATGAAATACATTAACGCCACCTCTAAGTCTTCTCAAAAAGTCTGTATAATCCTTAATGCAACAGCAGAGTTCTGTGCCTTGCAAAGCTGAAATGTTGATGCTGATTTCATTTGACTGGTATCTTATTCTTCTGGATTGTATTTTACTAATTTAATAAAAATGAGATGGAAAATGGGATCAAAAAGGTAAAAAAAAAAAAAAATATTGCCCTATTAATTTATTTATGTTCCTAAACAAAAAAAAATATATAAAAAAAGAAATGTAAGCATAGAGGCCTTTATACTGTAACGTTACCTTTTAAAAAACTAATTGCAAAAGTTTTTGCAAAGTGTGTTATGTACAAATCATGCAATACTGTACCACTAAATAAGAAAGGTTTTGAGGGCAAAGCTAATCAGGCCAATGAGAGACAATTAATAATCAATCTCATTTTTTATTAAATCATTCTTTCATTTCACTAATCAATCTTTTTTATTTTTTTAATTAAACACAAAGGGGTCATTAATGATGCTTACATTATAGCATGTGCAAATTCACAAACAAAGTATATATAATTTGGCCAAAATTACAAGTACCTATATTAATATTCAAGAATGAATAAATGTACTGTTATTATAGATTACAAAGGTATTTATAATTAAATACATCCAAAAGGTCAGGACTTGCCATACATTTTCTTATTTATTTAACCGTTGTAATCATTTCCAAATTTGGACTAAGTTGTGTCATTCGATAACTATATTCCCTTTATCCATATTTGTAATTGCTTTATTGTAAAATAAATCAGGTATCTACTTTTGAGTATGATTTCAGTTTATCATATGTTATTATGTTTTTAAAAAGGAAGAAAAAGTTCCCTCAGAAGATATTTTAGAGCCTAATTGTGTTAAATGTGAAAAAGCAAACAAAATGTAGCTTTAAATATTAATATTTAATTTAGAATTACACATGCTATACTTTTGTTACAGAAGCTGCATCTGAATCATTGGGTTGAGTAAATGTAAATAAACAGAATTTCTATTTTTGTGAAACTATCGCCAACTATTTATTAAATTTAAATGATAGCCTACTCAAAATATAATATAATAAAATAATAATATTACTTTCTTATTAATTTAACTGTTGAATAAAATAGTTTCCAAATTTGCACTCATTCGTGTCTGGGGTGATAACTTTATGAGACAAAAGCTATATGTATAATTGTAAGGGCTATCCTTGCCATCTTCGCGCTCTTGCAAACTAGATGCTCTGACTTGCCGTAGAGCCCTTGTAGCCATGAGAGGTGTGTCCATGTAGATGAGTAAATAAATCTGCATCTTAAGTGGCGTGTTGCGTTAACTTAACGTCTGTCGGCGTGTGGCGTTATTTTAACGCGTGGTGGTGTCTGGCTTTAACTTATCGCATAACGGCGCTTATTTAACGCCTGGCGGTGTTATGAAAACAGCGTTTTAAAATTAATACGGCGTTGAAAAGCACGCGTTTTATGCTCCACTTGGCTTTCCATAAGAGAAGACTACTTGGCCATGCGCGAACGCACTGGACGCAGTCTGAGCACATACACGCTTACATTAAGCGAAGAGGTGAGATTCGCGATTGCACTGAACACGTTTTAAGTGCAGGCATACTCTCTGAGCGAGCCCAGAGAAAATTCTTACAAGAGCAAGGTGTATCTGAGAGCGCGCGCCCAGTTCCCGCTCGCGAGCAGAGAGATTTGCGCTCCGCACATTATATTCCGTGCGCGAGCAGAGAGATTCGCGCTTGCGCACATTATATTCCGCGCGCGAGAAGGGAGATTTCAAGTTTTCCTTTCTCTTTGGAGTGTTACAAGCTGTATGTGAATAGATAAGATCCCTAAAGTTGCAAAGACTAAAATCTCAAAAACAAAGAGATATTTATAAAAGTTAAGACTCATCCACACCCCCGTAAAACAGCTTGTTTAAACACGTCACTGTGTGGGAAGATTTTCATAAGATTTGCAAAGAAAGAAGGGGTAACCTTTGATTCTCGTTGTTTCTGGCGGCGCTATGTCATGGAGACGCTGTTTCGTTATGAAAGTGAAAATACTTTGTTTGGCCTTCCAAAAGAGGACACAACTAGAAATCAGTGGTTAAGTTGGATTTACAACACTATTCCAGAACAGTTCAATCCAAATATTCTGATGTGTGCAATGCATTTTATGGAGTACTGTTTCCTAATCCTGGAAAAGAAGACTCACAGCCTGTCTGACTCATCACTACTGATGATTCAAACGCGAGTTTTGATCAGAATAGAGCAGCGGTTCTCAATTCCAGTCCTTGCGAAACCCCTGCTCTGCACATTTTGTATATTTCTCTTATCACTTCAGATATTTGTTCTATTCAAACCTAAGTGCCCTATGAAGTGGACATCACAGGACAATTCCGCCATGATTCCAGTTCAAAGCGAACATATATGTTTCATTCAAAGTGCATTAATTGTTAACCGTTGGTGTAGAGCGCTTGTTGTTTGTTGCTTCTCGGATCACAAATGCAGACATGGTTTTACGTTTATGTGGTGCGATGCGATGCAATGTGTAAAAACACAGTATAAGTCATTATAATCCATTACTGGATGCAACAAATGGCTCATTTGTAATGGGTTTTATTGTTTTTGTCTTGTCACGCCATCACATTATGGCAAAGGGCATAACATTTTCATCACACGCTTGAGGTATTCGGCCAATCACAAAGCACTAGATAGCTGACCAATCAGAACACACCTTACTTTTCAGAATGATGAGCTTTGTAAAAAACAATACGTTTCAGAAAGGCATGGTTAATATACATGAGGAACTTTCGTTCCAAAAACTTTTCTGTGTGGGCAGGGATACTCAATATACAGTAATGCTGCAGAAACAGGATAACTTAGTTCTGGTTATTGTTAGGACCTGATTTAACAGAAAACAACTGCCTAAATATTTTATAAGCATTTATCATTTTAGAGTCTTATTTGGATGGCAACAATTTCCACATTTTATATAATGTAACAACAAAAGATTTGGTAGTTTTCAGTGTCACATGATCCTTCAGAAATCAGCTTAATATGCTGATTTGCTGCTCATTTCTTATTATTATCAATATTTAAAACAATGGTGCTACTTAATATTTTTGTGTAGAAACCATGGAACATATATATATATATTTGATTTTTTTAACATTATAAATGTCTTTACTGTCACTTTTGATCAATTTAATGAATCCTTGCTGAAGAGAAGTATTAATTTGTTTCTTTTTTTTTTTTTTTACTGACTTCAAACTTTTAAATGTTAAGAAAGTTAACTTGGATATATCCTGACTTCTGACAAGTTATTTCCTGTGGAAGTCCCACATAGTTTGCACATGGTGGAACACCCTTCAGGTAATGTTCTTATTTGGTACAAGGCAAAAAAAAAAGGAAAACATATATATATATATATATATATATATATATATATATATATATATATATATATATATACTTTTTCTTTTTTCTTTTCCTGAAGGTATTATCAGCTCTGACCAACCGGAGATTTATGAATTAATGCTGGAGTCATAAGTTTTTTTTGCTCTGAGAAACAGATATCTGCATATCCAATCCCTTTGGGAGCAGATTAAAAATAAGTTGCTTCAAGGAATCCGATTCTGGTCTTGCTTGAATGTTTGAAGCACCGCTTCTCGCTTAGCACTGAGGTCTTGACTTTACATTGATAAATATTGAGTTTGACATTTCATTCTTCCTGGTGATGCAGAGTACAGTGTGCCTGCTGTCTATAAGCTTCTATTCAGAGTGGAGGTGATGCATTGTAGATAATACACTTTCTGTATTAGACTTGCAATGCATTCTCACCTACATATTTCAAACAAACTCCGTTTTCAACCGTTCTTTTGGCTTCTTATGAGTAAATAAGCATTGAGGTCTCCACCTGTCATAAGGAAAACATTGACCATGTTGCTCCCTGTACCATGCTCTGCATAAGCCGACAGGTTAATGTAAAAATCTCAAACAAAAGATACATTTTTTTCAGTGTAGAAACCTTTGCCTTCCAAACTATGGAATTATAGTGGCAGATGTGGCGTAACAAAATGCTCCTGTAGCAGTTTGCATGCAAATCCGATGATGCATACCTTCTAAACACAGGAATGCATTCCAAAGAGAATTTCACAGCTATTAGGGTGTTATGGAAATGCCTAAACCTAAACCAGTTATACTGTGGCTGGAACACTACAAGTTTTTCAGTCAGTGGCATTATACTAATTTTTATCCAAAACTAGTAATTTATTGAAAAATGCATTAAAAAAGCAATTCATACAGTGACTTGAATACACTATTCTATGCAAAATATGTTTTTGAATTTCTGAATAATGAATTAGTTATTTTAAATGTCTTATTTGGTAGGCATGAAGTAAAGGGTTTATTTATATATTTTAATACAAGGTTTGGCATTACCTTTTATTATTATTTTCATCATTATTATTATATTACACACACCTAAATATGAATATAAATATATAAAAATAAAATACAGTAACATTTTCTATTAAGCCCATATTTATAATACATTATACTGGTATTCTTAAGGCATTATAATAAATGCATAATGCATTACAAATAATAATAATAATAATACAACTTATAATATGTTGTATCATCATAAATAATCATAACAACTTTTATAATGGATTTTAAGGATATGTTTATTTATAACACATAATTAATACCATATTAAATCTATTTAATATTTAAGATCTGCACAGTACCTTACTACATCTTGTGAGTGGTTCAATGATTTTGAGTGTTTCCTGTCAGTTTAATGCTAATTTTGCTGTTAGCTAGTTTAAGATCAGGTATAATACTTAAAAAAATGCAATATATGTATTATTATTATTATTATTATTATTATTTATTTAAGTGGTCTTTGTCTGCTTTATGTAAAGTGAAGTTGCTTATACATACGTATAAATAATAAGACCACATTATAAATCCTTTTGAATATTTTCATGAAGACTTTGTATTTGTCATTTTACAGTAAAAAAAATAAACAATGGCAAATTATGAGACTAATAATACATTATAACAAAAGGAATTTTAATTCATTGTAATGTAATTGGATGCAACATGTTCATTGTGTGTTATAAGTCACCATACTCTTAAAAGCTGTAACCAATAAGTATTAAAACTGTTCTAATTATTTCTTATGACATGATACAACATATTATATATATATATATAATATGTTGTGTCATGTCATAAATAATAATTATAATTAATAATAATTATAATAATTATGTATCTTGTCATAAATAATAATAATAATTATATATATATATATATAATATGTTGTGTCATGTCATAAATAATAATTATAATTAATAATAATTATAATAATTATGTATCTTGTCATAAATAATAATAATAATAATTATATATATATATATATATATATATATATATATATATATATATATATATATATATAATGCATAATATTTACTATAATGCCTTAAGAACACCCTTATAGAGTAACATAAATACAGTCTTTATAGAAAGTGTTACCGAAAAAAAAAAACCTTCTAAGAAATAACAATAAAATAAGAAAAAATAAATCTGATAATTTTACATTTTTCATGACAAGGCAAGGCTAGTTTAGGTAATAAATAATAATTACATAATGCAATATTATAATTATTATTATATTATATAATAATATTTGCTAAATTAATAATTCATGATAATATAATATAATTAAAAATAATAATAATAATAATAATAATAATATTGTTTTTGAAAATAATGATCTCGTTCTGCACAGACACATGTAATAAAGGTGCAAGGAAAAAATATACTGCTTTTCACTTACAACAACTGAACCATTCAACTATTCTTGAAATGGTATTTAAAAAAGAAAAAAAAAAACCATATTAAACCATATGTGGTGCAACATTACCAAATATTTAATATTTTCAAACAAACAAAAATGTAAATAAAAATTTCAAATAAAATTTAACAAGTTATTAAAATAATAATTAAATGTCATTGACCCTTTTACACAATTGCTAATCTTAAAAAATAAATAAATAAATAAAGCACCTACAAACCATTGAATAGCAACAATTGAGCAATCGATCCATCACAGATAGAGATCGTTCCCCTTAGCCATTTAAAACCGTATGGCTGATCAAAGGTGGTTAACAGATGCTTTAGGGGCTTTCTCTTTAGGAGTTCTCCTTCCATCTGTTCTCCACTGGCATTGCCATCTTGAGCCTGCTTACAGGCTCCTCACTAAAGCACTCCATAGGAACTATTTTGCCCTGAGCAATGGGGAATGAAAAACATCTAGATACATTTTCTAATTCTTCTCCAACAACTTAAAAAGGAAAGGTTATAAAAAAGACACATAATGATTCCAAGAGGGATGCGGATAACACCCTAACAGACTCTCTAAAGTCTTTTTTAATCATCTTTGTCATTATTATTTATGTGCAAATTTATAAACATGAAATATATGGAAGTGCTTTAATTCCAGAGTGACACTGTAGTATGTTCATGCTCATACTGAAAAACATCTGAATTAATCAAATGCTTTAAATGAATCCAAAATCAACTGACCTTTGTTAGTTTATTAAAGAAAGAGTTAACCCTAAAAATGATTTATTCACCCGCAAGACATTTAATTTTTGTTCTCCTGTGGAACACAACAGTGATGAAAGTGAAAAGAAGCTGTCAAGCTTCAAAATGACAAATAAGTACCATAAAATTGTCAAAATCTGTCCATATTATTCATACACTATATTTCAAGTTCATACAATACTTTTCCATAAGAGACATACTGGAATTTAAGTAAAAAATTCACAAAATCATGACATCTACATCTGTTGTTGTTGGATGAATCTTTTTTGTTTTGATCCAGTTCGCATAGTATGATTCGTTTAAAGAGTCTGATTCAGTTCTTGAGTTTAAACTCCCCGACTCAAAGATTCGGTCGCATCAATTACCAAAAGACCGGAAGGAATGATTTTGCAAAGTTATGAATAAAACAAAGATGACTAGAGTAAGTTTTACAAGAAAATACAATTTCAGTATTTCTGCTTCACAAATTGTAGTTTAATTCAAGAGCCTGTTCACACCAAGGAGAATAACTATAATGGTATACCAATAAAGATATAGTTAAAAAAAAATCACATTTAAAAAATAACACACATCTCAACTATATATAACAATGCAGAGGATTGCTATTTTTTCAGCTGATGATCAAGAGCTTGAGCATTTAAAGTGGCAGACAACAAAACTTTTAGTGTGAACACTAATATAGTTATTGTTTTACTTATCTTTTCATTTCTGAAATTTACAAGCAATTTATAAGTAAAAATGAATACATTTATGAGCAAAAAAACTGAAATAATGCATTATAAATTAGGGATGTCAAACGATTTATCATGATTATTTGCATCCAAAAGAAATGTATGTGTACTGTGTATATTTATTATTTATAAATACACACACATACATGTATATATAAACAGCTAAGAAATTTACTTTTCTTGTGCAACAGAAGAGAAAAAGTTATACAGGTTTGGAACAATATAAGATCAAATAATTCTCTGAACTGGCTGAATGATTACCTTAACTTGTAAAAAAAATTACAAGGATAAAAAATATCATAACATTGGTCCATATGATTCATGCACTCAGTTTCAATTTTGTTTCAGCATTGTGTAAAAGAAAAAAAATGACTGAAACATTCGGGTTCAACTCACTAACTCAATGATTCGGTTCCAGCAGTTATCGACAGACTAGAAGATACGTTTCAGTCTGTTTCCCTTATAAAGCCATCGGCAGACTTTATAGTGTATACATTTGATGGACCGCTTTTATGATACTTTCTATGTCATTTTTAGGCATGCCATTATACTGAAAAGAGCAGTTGAGAATTTCTCAATAAAAAAAAACTTTTTCTAAAGAAAGTCATACAGGTTTGAACAATGCATGAGTGAGTAAATAACCAGCTGAGCTATCCCCTTACCTTCCATCAGTTTTTCTAAACAAAAGCAACAAAAAGAAAGAGATAACACAGAAGATTTGGGCTCTACAGAGGGAACCTCAGGCATTCAGACCTGAGCGGCGATGTGAGGCTTGGCCAAGAGTTTGCTGAGACTCTGTGGAAATGCAACAAAGGCACTCATGCAGATTATGGGAGCTCTGCAGCCTGGCACATCTTTTTGTTGCTGCCATCCTGTCTTGAAGAGAGAGACGGGAGCTTTTCTCTGCGGTAAATTCTCCAAGCCCTCTCATCCCCCTCTCCTCAAGGCCTGTCTTATACAACAGAGTTTTGTTTGTGCACATCTGCACTCTGAAGAGATTAAAATTACGTCAAAGAGACCATCTCCAGAATTACTCACATGTGTACATTCAAAACGAAACACTGTTGCTTCGAGGCTAAAAGTAAGGTACAAGAAAAGAAGACATTCCACCAAAACGATGCCCATCACAACAGGTCAGAAAGCTGTGGGCTAAAACAAGGAAAGCTGAATACTGTATTTTGGAAACCCATTAAAGTTTGATCAAATCTGACTGCAGCTTGCAGGAGTCAGGGTGCTCAGGGTTTTAGCAGTCCGAGGGGAAGCAAAATTGTTTATAAGGTATCAGTTTGATATTGTGAGTGCTTTTGGGGATGGAATAATCACTGAATTTTTGTTAAAGATCCTAACCTCTTGCAGGATCCTGTTCCCCTTCATAAATGCTTGTTTACAAACTGCTATAGCCATTTTTTGCTAATAATAGAGCTTTTGTTAATCAGTTATACAGTAGGCTAGGCAAGTAGGCTAAAGCCCACAGCTAGTAGGCTAAATAGGGTTTCCAACTTAAGAAAAGGAAAATAAGGGACAACTGTGATCCTATAGGAAAATAAGGGACAGAATAAGGTAAAGGTACAGTCAAAATATTTGTAGTGTACCATTGTGTATTTCATTTCTGTGTGCCTGCAGTTAAGTATGTGAATAAAAGGTGTTTTGCTCAACCTATTTATGTACAATTATTCTAAAAAGAAGTTTAATGTCATACTAAAATTGTCTCACACGTTACACACAAACCATTGGCCTGAGTAATTTTTACCACTTGTTGTGACTGCACAAGTGGTGTAGTAATTTGGGAGGTGGATATACTGTGGAATACATACATTTTATACATAAAATATCTATGAAATGTCAGTCAGTAAAGCATTTATTTATTTATTTAAGAAATGGAACTTACAATTTTGGATTAAAATGTTAACCGTTAACTATGTAGCCTTAATTAATAAAATAATTTTTATAATTAAAAAAAAAAAAAAAATTATTACAGAACTTGGAGAGTGTGGACTGCTTTTGGTGCTTGAATTTGTGCTTCAATATTAAAGTCTCAGTTTAAGAATACGCTAGAAGTTATTTTTTTTATTTTTCTCTATTTAACAACATTAACTTATAATAGCGAAATCGACCATGCCTCAGGGAGATTGCATGTTTTCTTGCCTAGCTGGATGTTGTGCTTTTGATCAACAATCACCTTATTTGCATTCGCCAAAACTGATTTGCCAAAAATCAAAATGCGTACGATAAAACGAAATAGCCGTTAGCGCGAGTCCTGCTTCCTCAGGATTCTGCGAGGTCTTAAAGCCTTTTACAGACAGCTTGCAGTATAATTTATCGGTGGCTTTTTGTTGTATTAGTGCAAAGCAAGAAATGATATGCATATGTTTAAAAAAAATACTAACAATTATAGATACTTCTAAATCTTTTTAAATAAATGTATACCTTGACAGTTATTTACAAACAAACCTTTATACTTTAAGAATTTATCAGCAGAAGTGCACATATATGTAATTTCATGTAAGATTGAATTGAACATAAGGATTGTTTGAGTACTATAGTTTGACATTGAGAAGCAGAATTATGGAAATGATAAATTGGGTGTAATTATTAGGGCTCTGACAGGAGGTGTAAACTGCATGCTGGGTAATGATATACTGCTTACAATTGTAACTTGTAAGAATTTCATGGTTATTTTCAACCTCATGTCTACAGATGTCATCTCTGGCATGATTACTGCAGTCAAGAATATCTATTCAGTGTGTGTAAATGAACAACAAACACATTTACAGTCACTAGCAAAAATGTACCTTGTAAGCTACTACCATGTTTTTTGGGGGGCATTGTACCATGGTAATATGATGGACATGGTAATATCTTTGGACAAGTGCCATTGGAGTATCATGAATTATTCTTTGATCTTGAAGTGCCATGGAGTGCAGTTCATTTCCCATTTTTAGATTACTTTTGCCATCATTTAACACTCATATATATATATATTTAAAAAGACTTTGTGATTCATTGCACAATACATTCTGTCATGTACAGCACATAAGGAAGTCGTGGCCTAATGGTTAGAGAGTCAGACTCCCAATCGAAAGGTTGTGAGTTCGAGTCCCGGGCCGGCAGGAATTGTGGGTGGGGGGAGTGCATGTACAGGTCTCTCTCCACCTTCAATACCACGACTTAGGTGCCCTTGAGCAAGGCATCGAACCCCCAACTGCTCCCCGGGCGCCGCAGCATAAATGGCTGCACACTGCTCCGGGTGTGTGTTCACAGTGTGTGTGTGTGTTCACTGCTCTGTGTGTGTGCACTTCGGATGGGTTAAATGCAGAGCACAAATTCTGAGTATGGGTCACCATACTTGGCTGAATGTCACGTCATTCATTCATTCATTCATAAGCAGCTCCATTCTGTTACAGCACTGCAATTGTGATACAGAATGCCTGGGATTGGGAACGAGTCCCATGAAATACAAGCCACAACACAGCTCAAGTACTCTACCTGGTCTCATGGCAAATCACTGCAGTTTCCAAAAGAAATGAACACAAGAGGCAGTAAAACCTCAACACCTTTTATTCCTTTTTACACAAATTCACAGAGTTTCGAGAGTTTCGCACAATTACTTGAAGAATATTGTGTTATGACTTCAAAACAATTTTAATATGATGGGAGATTTGAAAACTGATGCTTTTGAATGTTAGCATCACACATATCCGGTTTCATATCTATGGATTTTCACAGGCAGTATCTTTGTTCGGTAGCTGATGGAGTACGGAGATGTACTTGAGAAGTGAGGAGCTCCTGTTCGATTCCTTTGTAACTATGGTTTAACAAAACAGTTCAAATCTGCATGTAAGGAAGTTCAAATGGCACGGTCACATCAACAAATGCGTTTTATATCAGTTTTGCATTTGTTAACACTATCAGGTAGGTTTAGGGTTGGGTTTGGTGTAGGGCATATTTCCAACACGATAGACCATTAACTTTTAGCGACAGTGCCCAGATATTTGAATTCTGAATCGCTGCAATACGTTCCTGAAGCAATGTAATAAAAAAAAAAGCAATACGTACCTAACAATGCAATAAAAACGTGCCAGGGTTCATGTATTGAACTGCGGCAAAACGTGCAGTAATGTGTGTAAAAAGGGTGTTGCAGAAAAGTACCCAGAGGTACGTATTATTATGAAACCAGGTTGCAAATACTTTAAAGACGTTAAAATGGCATTGCTTTTTTGTTTTTTTTTAGCAAATGTGTATGAAGCATTTCTTCATACTCTGTTAGATTTACTGTAGCTGTAGGGTTTAGTGTAGGTGGTACCTGTATGTTATTTTCAATTCCGAAAGAGCATTAAACTTTTAGTGCCACGCACCAGACATTTAAACTCTGAACAACTAAATGTGATAAAACATTGACAGATTCCTTTTCATCTGTTTTGATAAAACTGAGCACTTGCATTTTTTAAGGGTTTTGCGAAACCTACAAGAAGCAACACAATATCATTTTGCAGAAATGCTGGCAAAGGCATGTTTTCCCAATGAGCCTGGGTTGCATTTTGGCTTTTAATGCTTCATTCATTTACACAAAATTATATATGATTGCAGTTTTTCTTCTGCAACGTATTTCCAAATTAAACAGGGTTTTCAAAATGGGACATTAACCATCAGGAACTGCTGGTCCAGTTGACCAATACAGTTGAAATGTTCTGCAGAATCTATTCTTTTGTGTTCAGCATAACAAAGAAAGCCACCCGGGTTTGGAACGACATCTGAGTGAGTAATATTTGTCTCCAAATATTTTCATCCCTTTTATATTTTCTTTCCCTCGGAGTGTGTGGTTGTGTGTGTCTTTGTTGACACTTCCCTGAACTGTTCCAGTGAAAGGTGGAATCCTAAGCCTTTAAACCAATGCCTCCACACAAATTCGGTGGAAGCGGCACAGAGAAGTCCATGGCAATCCAGCTCTGAGATTTTCATTTTCCCTCCCTCTCCACCTGTCTACCCCTGCTCTCAACCCAACTTTCTCACAGAAACCCAGACAATCCTCTCTCCTGAGATAGATACTAATTGCCAAATACTGTTCATCCCCGTGAAATCTTTCCCCACCAGCATTTTTGAAAAAAGGTGCCAGCCACTGCCAGCAGTTTTGATGATTTTCACTCAACTTCGATGGCCTAGAGTATATTTTGCTCTATGAATATTTGAAAAGGCAATACACCAAAATAAAGATCGGAGCCTCTACTTTTTAACCATTTTTTTTGGTTGTTCTTTTATTCTAGCATAAAGCATAATTTTTTTATCAACACTTGAATATATGGTATGTTTCGTAAAATTGCATAATTTTGAGCATTTTTATCAAAAACTACACGTGGATAATATTCAGTACGATTATCAAAGCATAAACCAGTAAATTGCTTCCATCAGTACCTCCAAAGCTTGCACAGACATATACCAATTCCTACTGTAGATCAACATTTTACTCATTTCACATTTACTGTAGAATTATACAGTTTTTATTTATTTACTGTCTATTGCTGATGATCGCATTGTTTTACATATTCGTCTGTATCGTGTGTCTCTTGTGTTTTTGTTTACGAGGTTTTGTACTCGTTCAGAAGATGTGTAATAGCGCCCCCAAATGTATAACAGTGAAAACATGAAAAGCCGTAAAACTCAACAATGGCAGGAAAGCAGTGCCTTCTAAATGTCTAGATAACTCCTCAATAGCGGGGAAGACAGAGACAGCGTTGTATTTGGTTCTGCTTGCCTTCCTTCCAGCAGTGAACTTTGACCGTGCCACTAACGAACATATCATATGAGATACTGAACAGCTATAATATTCTAGACTTTTCCGTCCTTAGAGCCCTGCTCTTCTTCCGTTTCCATGGTTTCAGCTCATTCTCACTATAGATAAGTCACTCCACATATTCTTAATTAAGGTCAAGAATGTATTTAATTGCACACTGTTTTCGGGGCTAAAACCAGCCACCATTACATAAAACACATTGACACAACTGGAGCGCATGTGCACAGAACATCTGTCCCTGTGCTGTGTGCATGTGTGTGAAAGCTATGCAGCTATATATTTAGTAAAAATTGGGGCCGTCAATTAATTCAAGTATTTAACTGTGACTAATCTTTTTTATTAGTAGTATTTATAATTTTGAAGAAAATAAATAATATCGTTAGGTTCCAATTTTGTGATTGTGGACTACTAGATGAATATACAGTATATGCATACAACATAAGATTGTGCAACAGCACTAGTTTTGTAATATATTTTGCCATTTGAAGGCTTACACATTAATACATACACACACACACATTTATTTTTACACTTTACTTGCCACAATATATTTGAATTACATTTATTTTAAAATAAATGTAAACTAATAATAATAATAATATTCTGTTCAGTAACTGTTCATTTATTAAAAGCAATGCAAATTAAGAGTTTCATGCAAACTAAAACAACTTTCCCCACACTTCATGGATATAATCTTACATATGCAAAGATCAAGCTTAGCATTAATTAATGCAGGTCACATTAAACGAGCTCACATCAGCTGACTTTCAGCTGATCTACATCTACCAATAGGAATACGATGCATATCACAGCATTCCATATATGAGCTCCTTCAGTATTATCAGCATCTTCGTGTTGGCTCAACAGCAAATTACCCTCCTCCTTCCCCAGCTCCTCCTCTTGTCCAGTCAGAATTCAGCCTTCTGTTTCCCTTTAGAGTCAGACTAGTTTCTAAAAATGTGTACATTATATTATTGTACATTAATGATATCTGCAATGCATTTATGTTGATTTTGCTCTGTTTAACCAATGGGGGTTATCGGAGCTCTCCCTGCTTTTATCCACACTAGGCTGCATGGATGTGCAGGAAGTCATTGCCCAGAGCTGTACCGCCAGTACAATCTGTATGCTTATTGTCAATCATCTTTGACGATAGTGGTCCTGACAGAAATACAGTTCTCTGCATTAACATTTCTATGAATTCATTCATGGGTGATATTTCAGTTGTTGAGATTCAATGTTAATTCAATTTAAATATACAAAGAATGCAAATGACTTTTGTTAAGTTTGCCATCTAATTTTGATTTATCAATAAGTTATGTAAATAAAAGTACTGTCTTTCTCCAATATACAGATAAATGAGTGCTCAATTAGGGACCTGTGAGGTGTTTTTAATAAATCAAACTACCAAG
The DNA here is from genome assembly GCF_963082965.1 of Carassius carassius. Taxonomy (NCBI): domain Eukaryota; kingdom Metazoa; phylum Chordata; class Actinopteri; order Cypriniformes; family Cyprinidae; genus Carassius; species Carassius carassius. Next base: position 18,800,136 of record NC_081795.1, on the reverse strand, counting down.
TGCTAAAATACAAACTACAAAGCATATGTCAAAATTCATTCAATTTCAGTGTTTTCTGTGATTGTTGTATATTTGAATCATAGAAAATCTGTGAATCTGTGTTAGAATTTCCCTTCTTCGCTTGAGTTTCATAAAATTTCATAAGATTTTGTCTATATTTATATCATATGATATAGTTAAGCAATATTACATGAGCAACGAGTGTTGTTTTTGTCCTGAATAGCACAAGTGCAAATGTGGCATTGATATTACGCAAAAGTTCACAAAAAAAAAATGTTAATGTTGTATTATATATATTTTAATGCAATATTGCCTGTTTTTTCTACATTTTTCTAATGAAAATATTACTTATAAAGCCACAACAGAACTCTTGTGCAACTCAACACATCTATGTTGAATTTCTGAATGAATCCGTGTTTTGAATGAATCGGGTGAACCAATGATTCAGTGGCCCCCTCATAAACAGAGCCATTGTATTCCTGAATCAATTTGAACGAATTGAATTACGCATCACATTACTGCAATTAAATATGTATAAATATGTAATTGCATGCTATTAACGTGTTATCTTTGCCATCCATAGTAAAAACACAAATAGAAACATAATCTGCATAATAAAAAGTGAAATAATGGTAAAAACTAAGTTATGTCATGTTTGTAATTGCAGGACTTCATAAAGTCTGATGAAATGCAATGTCATATTATATAATGTGATACATACAGTAGAGACCAAAAGTTTGGACACACCTTCCCATTCAAAGAGTTTTATTTATTTTCATGACTATGAAAATTGTAGATTCACACTGAAGGCATCAAAACTATGACTTAACACATGTTGAATTATATATGGAATTATATACATAACAAAAAAGTGTGAAACAACTGAAAATATGTCATATTTTAGGTTCTTCAAAGTAGCCACCTTTTGCTTTGATTACTGCTTTGCACACTCTTGGCATTCTCTTGATGAGCTTCAAGAGGTAGTCACCTGAAATGGTCTTCCAACAGTCTTGAAGGAGTTCCCCGAGAGATGCTTAGCACTTGTTGGCCCTTTTGCCTTCTGTCTGCGGTCCAGCTCACCCCTAAACCATCTCGATTGGGTTCAGGTCCGGTGACTGTGGAGGCCAGGTCATCTGGTGCAGCACCCCATCACTCTCCTTCTTGGTCAAATAGCCCTTGATGCCTTCAGTGTGACTCTACTATTTTCATAGTCATCAAAATAAAGAAAACTCTTTGAATGAGAAGGTGTGTCCAAACTTTTGGTCTGTACTGTATATTTCAAGTCATATTATGATAACTAAAGATGTGTTTACGTTTTTTGTTAACTCTGAGGTGAAAATGAGTTGATATAAATTGGAGACAGAGAGACTGACAGTGAGAAAAACAACTCATCATTATCTGGGAGAACCAGCGGTTGAGATAGTTCAGGTAATTTCAGGTAACTCCATGGTCTAATACATACACAGTGTCTGCATGAGATTAAATCTGTAATCACTGGAGTGTTTGCTAGTACATAGATGGAGAGACATTAACCAGTAGGTGCACAGAGTGCTTGCACCATTATCTGACATTACTGTGCCGCATCTCAGCCCTGAATATCACATTCAACAAGCACAGAAAAGGTTAAAGTAAGAGAACCAGAGACCTGACAGCTTAGAGGGGCTAAACCGTTGGTTTCTACACTCGTTCACTCACTCTGACACTCACACATGCACAGACATGCATTTAATGCGAAGTCACAATAATTATGTGCGACAGCTGAACTGCTGCTCTCTGTCATGACCATATTTCATTTCAGTTTATCTCAGAGGTGGTCCTTCGCTGAAATGTGTCTTGTATGCGCAAGTGTGTGCTTGTATCCTTAAACGTCACGTTTACTGATACATAGAAATGAGTCGAAACATATTCGGTCTAATAAAGCTCCTCCACAATTTGTAGCGAGGAGGAAATTAGCAGATTTCTCACAAAGACTCGATAGGTCAATATGACTTATTCGTTTTAATCAGTGGCGGATTAGTTTAAATCATATGTTTATCTAACTTTCTGAAGTTCATCTAACCCACCTTTTGGGCAATAATCATTATATTTAAGAGGTTGCGTGTCTGCAGTGCGCAGAAAAAAATGCTTAAACATAATAATTAATATGAATTCATTTTAATATTTTCTTGTGACATACATTTGTTGATTAACATATTAAAGATCATGTAAAGTATGTGATTATAATTCAACAAATTTTAATATCACTTTTCAAGTTAAATTAAAATATGACATAGATTCCCAATAAAATTTGGCAGACTATGCAGCAGAAACGTTATAAAAAAAAATGGAGGCTACTGAATATCACTAAAGAAAACAAAAAAGCTTTGGTGTTCCCTTTTGCCAACACCCATAATGCATTTTTGATTTGAGTGATAACCCTAACCCTAACCCTTACCCTGACGAGTCAACTACCCGTGGAAGGGGATGCAAACATTAGAAAGTTCAGTGGTTGTTTTAACAAAAGCCATTGAGTTCTCAAAGTCTGTCGGATGATGCAGTCAAGGCCACAGATAATGAGATAAAGCACAGTGAAATGTATAATTAAACACCATCTCCATTCTCCTTCCTTTTCTAACTGGTCATGTAAACATTGCCATAATTATATTTAATATGATTATCTCCACTGCAGGTGGTCCAATTTTTTCAGTGACTTAAAAGCTAAAAGCATGTTTATTTTCCCCTGAAACAGATAACCATGAATGTGTCAGTGTATTATTACGTTTGTTGTTATAGGTATTACAGCAGCTCGGAAATTACATTTCTGGTGAGTGGCGTTAAAAGGTAAATGCTTATTATTTTTAAATTAATAATTTATTAAAAATATTATAATCTATTATTATAATCTATTATATATATATATATATATATATATATATATATATATATATATATATATAATTTTGATTATTATTATTATTATTGTTGTTAGTATATTTATTAGACATATGAGAAATAACTTTAGCCTATAAATTTATATTTCCCGTTCAGTAAATTTATTGAAACATAAACACAATTCAAATTGAAGGTTTAGTGCAATCTAAAACAACTTTCCCCACACTCTATGGATATAATCTTACATATGTAAACATACAGCTCTGCAGTCTCCATTAACATTTCTATGAATTCACTCATGGGAGATATTTCAGTTGTTGAGCTTCAATGGTAATTTAATTTCACCATACAAAGAATGCAACTGACTTTTGTTAAGCATCCCATTTGAGTTTGATTTATCAATTAATGATTGAACTTGAACATGTGCAAGTTATGTACTAGAACATGTGCATATACAGTATATGACTACAGATTAATTATATAAAGAGAGTCTAAAGCTTTACATCAAGGTCACATATAATGAGTTAAAACACTGATGAAATATATAATTAAACACCTACTATTAACACAGCTATGTTACTTGGAATGTCAGATTTTTGTATACACATATACCTTAAAGATAACTAAAGAGCAAATTAAAGAAACGTGTGACTTAAGGTGTTGAGTGGGAGAAAATAAAAGTTTTAGGCAACAGCAAACTTTATAAGAACTTCTGGTTATATCATTCTCAGAGCCTTCGCTGTTGATGGTTTTAACTGCAGGTTGATATTTGCTCATCTCTATATATACTGTTAATTTTAGTATTATCTGCCCATCTGTGACTGAAAATGCTCCAGGCATCTTCTTACCAATTAATTTTCAATTGGTGAAGGGACAGGTTGTCATCCTCAAACCCTTGTTTCTCGCTCACACCTTCTTGCCCTAATTTTCATCTTTCCTACTGTATGGACTGCCCACAGTCCTTTCACAGAGATCTCTTTTCCCTTCCTGCTGTAATTGGTCATGTAAACATTGCCATATTTAATTTGTTTCTTTCCACCGCATGTAGTCCAATATTTTCAAATGCGATCTTCCCTGAAACAGATCAGGGATACATGTTTCAAAATGTTAATGTGGCAACATATTATTACGCTGGTTGTTGTAGGTATCTCACCAGTTCAGAAATTAAATGTCCAGTGAATGGCTCTAAAAGGTTCACGCTCTGCCATGTTTGAAATCAATAAACATCTTCACTAAACTTTAAACCTAACTGATAATGTTAACAAAAGCAAACATGAGACAAAAACGCAATTGTTGAAGCAACCGTGCCTCTATAAGTGTTTTTGTGTGATTTGTGTTTAGGTGACTTGTACCTGAGTGCTGTGCATTGCAAGTGCAACACTCTATCAGATGGGCTACAGAGCAAGTTTAATATGTCAGAAAGACAACAGATATAGAGCTTGTTAGGTCATGCAAATGTCAAAATGTATTAGTTTACAAATCATGCACTATGGTAAAAATTTTCAGGGTCAAAATGTAGTATTGTGAAAGGAGTTGCATGAAAATAATTATAATTAGTTTGAAAAGGAATAGAAGTTGTTGGGTTTTTTTTACCGTTACTGAGTTTGGTATATTTACTGTACAGAGGAACAAAGTGTCTGTCAAATTAATGTGTGTCACATTATATTGCCATTCCCACACTGCTGCAAATATTTTTCAACTCTTTATTTTGCCATTCGCTTTTTGCCCCCATTGCCAGCCTCCCAAAGACACCATGCACAACCTCTCCTCTCTTGCTGTAATTTTTATCTTTTTCCACTTTATGGTTATTTCTTTGACAAATCTTACAGTCTCGGTTGCTCAGGCCTTCACCTACCTTTCTATTGGCATGCAGTTCTTGTTCCAAGTGTTGATTCTCCTTTTCGAGGTCATGAAGTTGATGCGCTTTTATCCCGCCCCCCACACACAACCTCATTCTCCCTCCTAGCTTCCCCGCCAACCTCCACACCACCTTCACTTGCAAATCTGTCTGTATTCAGCCTTGTTTCTCTTGCCTCACACAACCTTTTTATAACACTGTCAACTAACGTTCGTTCTTTTCTCTCCCACACTTTGTCGAAAGTTGGGTTCGCAATCATAACATTTCACTTATGAGTGAAGCAAAGGAATTTGAAGGATATATGGTGAGGAGGTCAAACGATTTTCCCATTTTGATGCAGAGATTGACATCTCTTTTCTTAATCATCTTGCTAAAAGTAAAGTCATTTTGTGCAAAATTATTTTGTTTTCTCAAACAGGTTTCCTGAACAACACGCTAATGGTCTAATAAATATATGACAAACTCAAACCACTGGTTGAGTTACTCTTTAATTCTATAACAAAAAATGTTATTGTTTAAAAAAAAAAAAAAACCACAGAGATACAATGTTTCAACCTAAAATGGCTTACATATATAATTGACTGAAGAGAGAAAAAAAGAGAAAACATAAAATCATCTTTAAACACTATCTTTTCATTTCTGATAACCCTTGCATTGTTTCTCTGTTATGAAGCCTGCCAAGCAGATGTACTCTGCCATAGGTCCCCTCCTTCGCTGATTAGATTAAATTGTCTCCTCAAATGAATTAAGGACAGAAATCAATTATTGCACGTCTTCACGCCTGTATCACAGCAATACCCACTTAATAAATAGCCGTCGCCTTTGCCTGTTTAATCTTTGATTACGCTTTCAATTTGAGTTGCTGTTATCTCCATCTGCCACCATTATGTTGCCTCACCGGCATCATTGAGATGTAGTGCCACACGCTTTTGATTTCTCTCATCGTGCAGCTTTCCTTTGATTGCTGTTTTGACGAAATAGATACAGTCTCTTTATAGTCTCTTACTACAAGTTTTTAAAATGGCTTTCTAAATAAGTGGCAGATGGAATGTTTGTTCTCCCATTTTGAGTGTCTGAAAACTTAATGTTGTAATGATTTTCTATTAATAAATAAATAAATTATTAGGCTGCAATAAGTGGGCTCGGTTTTGTTAAAACAACACAAATATAAAAAAAAAATTTGCCAAAACACTTAAACTTTTTAATTTTACCACTTACTACTTAATAATTAATCGTTAAACTTATGTAAAGGGTTTAATTTCGCCATTCTAAAAAAAAAGGATGTGACTATTTCCAATGCATTTGATGAAGAAAATCTAAAGTTTTCTTTGCGTTACATCAAAGTCTTTAATTTCTCTTAATGTTTCTGAAAGTCTGTTTTGGGAGAAAGTCTGAAAGTCGGTTTATTGCGCCGTTAATCGATTATTTTGTGTGGTTGGGAGATGTGAAAGCACATGACTCTCTGTAGAGTAAGGACTGTAGTGTATATAACAGTTATACATACATACATGTACGTGTGCTTGTGGCACAGAGGATGGGATAAATTATTAAAATTCAAAGTGGTTTTCCGTCTTATTAATGATATGAGCAGTTAAAATAAAGCCTCCTGTGCTCTTTCTACGATACTCAAGTCCCAGTAAAATGTGCTATAGCACAGAAGCAAGTACAAATAATGCCACATTCGACTTCTGCATACAATTGAAAATGTATTTGCTATTATTTTTTATATCTTTTTTTTTTAACAGCATGCATTTGATCATGGTTTTCTTACTTCATTGCTACCTAGCTTTGGAGAATTGAAGGAATATCACAACTTTACTGATGGAGAAAACAGTTTCGCCTAAGGTAAAGGAAGCACTGTATCGCCTTTTCACATTTATAAACACAAGTAATAAGAGTTTCCGCAGGTCCTTAAAATGTCTTAAATGATACAAGGAAAAGCCAAATCTCTGTCTTAGCATCGACACATTACTGGTCAGCTGAGCCTCCTAACAATACCCTAACGATCTTATTGTCAGGTTATGTGGATCGTTATTTTGTTATTATTTTCTTCTGTTCACTTCCTGATTCAATCTATTTGGTTTCAGTTTCATTGTTTTCTGAATATGACCTCCTTATATCGTAACACATAAACACACACACACACACACACACACATACACACATATATATATATGGATGGCGATAATACTGCGCTATTAAGCCACTCAAAATTCCACAAGGGAAATTCCTTCACCGCGAGAGTCTTATCTCTAGGATACAGACTTTGCAAGCAATCAGGAGGTGATCCAAAAGACTCAATGAAGACTTCTAGGGAATCTATGTCATAAGATTGGAAGGTGCATCCATTAAAGACAGCCCAGCAGATGTTGGAGTGTTGGAAGATAAAGTTCTTTAGGACATTAGCAGTATACACTAAGCAAAACCATGTTGCTGGGACTTGAGCAACCCTCCTGAACTCATTACATATATGAAGTACTGCAGAAGTTATTTATGGAGACAATTCCTGTTCCTGGAATAAGGTTTGATTAGTTACCTTTAAATGGCAATTAGAAAATGACAATAGTTTCTGCTATTTTATGTAATTTTGTAATGTGGCTTCAACTGTATGTAACTGTATTTATTGCTTGTTTAACAAACAAACTTTGATCAGAATGATTTATTCACAAACTGGACATTTCTATCAAGTTTATTTGCAGGTCTTGATTTCTTCACTTCTAAATAATAAGAAATAACTTGATTGTCCAAAATTCAGTGGAGTAAAAAGATATTTTGCTCTGTAATGTACTAACATACATTTTTTAAAATTAAAATACAGATTCTTAACATATGTACTTAAGTACAGGACATACATTTTTTTTTAAATTTAAACTTACATTTAACTATTACTTTCTTATAAATCCACAATTTCCATTTTGTAAAATAGCAAAATAATGATCAAATGTCAAACTTCAAACAGAGTACTTGCTTATGCCTGTCAATCTTATGCACGACAGAGAAAGGGATGCAATCATTTTGACCAAAAGTAGTTATATTAAAACTGATACATTAATAATACTTTACCGAAGTCCCATTATGCAAGTGACATTACTTAATAAGAAGAGCATCTGCAATATAATTAATGAATAATGAAGATATAGTGCCTTACATTTTTTCAATAAAGGAAAAAGTAATCATATAGTTTGTTGCAGGCCTAGTTTCGCTTTGCTGCACAATAGCAAGTGCATTGTTGATATATAGCTGGTCAGATGTGTAAAAACAGCATGGATGGCTATTTCTTCAATTCATGGCGAGGCCACAGAAAGAAAAAGCAGAGCAGCTCGGTGTTGCAGAGTAAATTAAATTCATTGTGTGGTTCTCATCCGCAGGCAGTGTGAGGACATTCTTCTAAGAGAGAGGGTGAGGGACTCTGTTTAAAGGTCAGACAGCTGATGAGATGAAGACTCTGCTTCATTTTCAGCCAAATATTAGATTCAGCAGAAGAGCCAAAAGACTCGGAAACAACCCCAAAGTGTGGCTGCTTGAGAACAGTGGCCTCGCTGATCCATCTGTGGTGCTCACACAGCTAAAGTAGAGAATGTACAAACTAGTTCTGGATTGTTTTCTACTCAAAGACTTCATATTTATTTCTTATTAAAATGTTTTCACAATTTTTGAGCTTCCATAGAACCTCTACAAATTATACAATGCCGTTTTAGCTATTTCAGTTAGCACTTCAATTTCATAGTTCTTGCTTACACTTTTATTTTAAGGCATCCTTGTTACACATTGCATGTACTTACTATTATATTAACAATTAATTATGCATAATTACATGGAAGCAACCCTAAACCAAACCCTAACCCTAACCACTTAAGTACATTAGTTAATTATTATTACTCAGTATTTAAATGTATAATTACACTGGAAAAAGGACAGCTTAAAATAAAGTGTAACCTGGTTATTTTCTGCATGTGCATTATTATAATAATTACAATAACTGGGTAACAACTAGAGACTGACCCTGAAACTACCTATAAATCCATGAAGTTTATATTAATATACTTATAGTAGTTTATCAGGTAAGTAAACTCTAAGTACAGTGCAGTCAGTAACTGATTATATAAAATCTGAATTATATGTAATCATATTACAAATAAATTAATAAATGCTTGTAAATACATCATAGTACATTTTAAAATACTTATAATCCGACTACAGTTAAGTTTTATTGATTGAATGCCTGCATATTATTCACACAATATCAGTAAATTAATCCTTTTACATAACATTTAGCTATTTTATCTCGCAAATGGACGTTTATATCTCCTAGTTTGGTCTTTATATGGTCTTTCTTTATCAGAATTGTGAGATATAATCTCAGGCTTTTGAAATCTAAACTCAAAACTTTTTTTGATTGATGATTCCATGGCTTCCATAGACTGCTCCTTTAAAACTGTCATTTTCTTCCACCAGATAAGCTCCGCCCACAGAAACAGTTGGTTGTCTCTACTATGAATTAATTAGCCAATGCAAATTGTCCTCTAAATATAACGAAAGAAAGTGCCAATGTCAATGAGAGTTTGCTGATCATTTTCTGCATGGGTGACAATCATATAATTTTAGCGTGTGACATTTTCGGTAAACAATTAAGTCCTGCGTATTTTGTGCACATTCACATGCTGTGATCCCTTTAGCAGCAGCCACTTTTAAGTTACCTCCCTTTTAATAACCCTCACTTATTAGTTAACCAGTTGATACACATGAGATGGTACTTAATAAATCAAAGAGTAAATAAAAGAAGTCGGAAAGGACACTATTCTAATGAGCAGAGGAGTTAGTAATTTTGAGCCTCTTTCAGAAATGTCCTCTTTATCTCCACTTAGAGATAAAGAATAGATGTAATATTTAAAGTCCAAACTTCAAATATAATCTTTATCTGAGCTTCTGCTTGTTCTGTGGCCAATGGGTCGCCAACAGAAGATAATTATCATGTCTGTTTGCCTGAAGGTAGGTGATCTTATTAATTGTGCATGTCACAGCACCATTTATCAGTAGAGTTATTATGGGCTTCTCAAGCGAGGAATATCATTCCTTTCATTACAGAAGTCGTTCATAGGCACGGTACTTTAACTGCACTTACATCTGAATCTGCTCAGAGCTAACTCATTACAGCCTACAGGAACAAACATGTCATTACGACATCTGTCATGTCGAGCTATAATGGTCGCAGTTAGGACTAGACAAACCGAATTACTCCACAATCTAGATTAATCAGCAGCATTGAGCCAATAAGCATGAACTCAAACGGAATCTACATCCCACACATTTGTAGCTGGACATGTGCAATTACATAAACCTAATGAAGTAATTCACCTGCCCTGAAGGCTTTACAACAGCCTACGAGACGGCACTCTGGGCAACGGCCAATGTCAGTTTAATCATTTGACTAAAAACAGCATTTCATTCTTGTAGGGAGTTACAGGTTCAATCCACAGTTAATGAAAGTGACCTAATATTTAGGTATGAGGCTATAAGAAAAGATCTGTGTGCACAATATAATGGGAATGCTACTTCACTGAATTATTATATAGCATTACTTTTCATAAAAAAGACTGATGAGGTATATTTTGTGTCTATATTATTTGAGTGACTAACGCAACATTCCCATGAAGCAACCAGCTATTAAACTCTCTATAAAAATGTATTATAAAATAATAATACTAATAATAAAAAAATAGAAAAGCTTAAGTTGAAGTAATAAAAATAATTTAAATATATATAAATTTATAAATATATATATATATATATATATATATATATACATATATATATATATATATATATATATATATATATATATATATATAGCTATTGTTAACTAAAACTATTAAAAATTGTTACTGAAATACAGCTAAATATAACATAATATAATATAAAATAATAGAATAGAATAGAATAGAATAGAATAGAATAGATGGAAAAAATATCAACTTAAAAAAAGTTTAAATAAATTTACGTTGAAGTACTAAAATTACTAAAACTGAAAAAAAAATTAAGCTATATAGATTATATATATATATATATATATATATATATATATATATATATATTGTTCCAACTAAAACTATTAGAAACAGGTATTGAAATAAAGATGAAATAAAACAAAATATGAATATCTGATTAAAAAAAAAACATAGGAATGTTGCCTTAGAAGATATCTGAAATAATTAAATTGAAGAAGAAAATTGCTAAAACTAAAACAGAAATATGAATAAATTAAAGCTGTATAGATATTACTGTTATATATATACACAGTACAGACCAAAAGTTTGGACACACCTTCTCATTCAAAGAGTTTTCTTTATTTTAGTCACACTGAAGGCATCAAGGGCTATTTGACCAAGAAGGAGAGTGATGGGGTGCTGCGCCAGATGACCTGGCTTCCACAGTCACCAGACCTGAACCCAATCGAGATGGTTTAGGGGTGAGCTGGACCGCAGACAGAAGGCAAAAGGGCCAACAAGTGCTAAGCATCTCTCGGGGAACTTCTTCAAGACTGTTGGAAGACCATTTCAGGTGACTACCTCTTGAAGCTCATCAAGAGAATGCCAAGAGTGTGCAAAGCAGTAATCAAAGCAAAAGGTGGCTACTTTGAAGAACCTAGAATATGACATATTTTCAGTTGTTTCACACTTTTTTGTTATGTATATAATTCCATATATAATTCCACATGTGTTAATTCATAGTTTTGATGCCTTCAGTGTGAAACTACAATTTTCATAGTCATGAAAATAAAGACAACTCTTTGAATAAGAAGGTGTGTCCAAACTTTTGGTCTGTACTGTATATATATATATATATATATATATATATAATGCAAAAGCACATTGCAAAAATTACAAAACTTTAACTGAAATGTGAACATCAAAATTAAACTAAAAACAATAAGAAAAGCTAATTCAAAATAATAATAAAAGCTATACCATACAAAAATAACACTGCATTTGGCATACTTCAACCCATAGCCTCATTTAATCATTCATGGCTTGAGCCAAAAATAACATCATAATCTGCATTCAGTAATACAGCATATATATTTTTAGACCTTGATGCTCCAAGGTGACACATCTTACCCCACTCTCCCCTACTGATGGTGTACGTTGTTATGAAACCTCATTAATAAGAGTTTTTATACATTTATTTATTTATCTGAATGCATAAAAAACATCCTAGAAGAGCTGATGATGTACCTAAAAATACAACAACAAAGACAAAAATACCTCCTCCTTGTTTAAGAGCATAAAGCACTAGCTGTCATCCAGGCCTCTTCTCAGCTCTTATTCAATGTGTTTTTTTTTGTTTGTTTTTTTGATAGCGCGTCTTTGACTCATCTGTACAGATGTAGATCTGTCACCCAGCACAAAGGAGAGAGGCTTGGCTTCTCTCTGCACACAGCCTGCTGTCCTTTACTGGATTACTGAGCATAGCTCCATGGCCGGCACTCAGCGGCTTACAGCCCATTCTGCTCGGATAAGCTAACCCTCCGAGGTGAGGAGAGAGCATCTTTAATAGAGAGCATAAAGCATTCTCCACGTCACACCTCACATCAAAACGCTGTGATGCGCTAATGCTGCACTTCAGCTGCCGACACACTACCTTAAACACTCAGCTGACACAGGATCTATCTGCACGTTTAGCTGGGCCCTCGGGCGACTGTGCCGCAAGATGTTTCAGGGGCTTTTTAGTCCCTCAGGCCCAATTTGTATGACACATTCACAGAAAGCCAGCCTTTTTCTGTGTGGATTGTTAACTAAGGTGGGAAAGAAGCTGCTCTAATGGGAATATGACTGTAAAGGTGCTGTGAAGCCCTAACCTACAGTAAATGTGTGGTCACAGATGTAATTGGAGACCTTGAGTTTTATATCGCTATTAAGACACCATGCAATATTGTTTTGATCTGTCCGACATTTATGTGGAGATGTAGGGGACTTCAAATATCAAGTGCACTTTAATGCTTTGGGTTAAATGTAGGAGACTTTGGCGCTTTAAAGAAAGCACTGACCTGTCGGACATGTTGAGTGTGGTAGTACATGGTGGTCGTGGTGCTCATTTGGGAGATGCAGGATTGATTCTGTATCAATGATTCTTTCACACATCCCATCGATCAATAAAAAGATGACCCTATCTGAGTAATAATTCTAGTAATGCTGAAAAATATCTTCCCTTAATGGGAATGGTTGTCAATAAGGGGGCCGGAGCCCACTTGGGGGTCATAAGATAATGATTGAAAATTATATATATATATATATATATATAAAAAAAAAAAAATTAAGATGTAAAGTGACATCTTTCTTACTTTAATTTGTCCTCCTCAAAAGCTATCATATTTATTTATAATTTGGAGAACCATTAAAAGTGGATACATAAAAAAAAGAAGAAGACGAGTAAGAAGAATAGAAAAAAATTAAAAAGAGAAGAAAAAAATCCATGAATAAATCAATGAAATCCTTTCCAGTAATCCTTGAAACTCTGTATTCTGTGGAAGGCCATTTATACCAAGTAGGAATATGTTTATGACAATTAACTATGACAAAAAAGTCATAGTTACGATATAACTATATAACTGAAGGTAATTTTGACATTTTACATCTCTAAATCACAATGATCTTACATATATATATACACACACACACACACACACACACACACACATAAATTAGATCATTATTATGACCACAACTCAAAATTATGAGATATGAAATCATAACTATGAGATAGAAAAAGGTGTGATTTGGATGTAAAAGGCTTAAATTTGATACGAAAAAAAGTCATCATAACATAAAAAGGCAATATTATGACAGAAAAGAAGCCAACTATGACAATCCGAAACTTACATAAAAGTCATGATTATAAAAATCTAAATTATGGCACAAAAATTGTCCTGACTTTTCATGACTCATAATTTAATCTCGTAATTTTGAGCATTGAGCTACAGCACAGTCAATGCTTTTAAGAAAAGATAAGAATCAAACAGCTGGAGAAGAGCAAAAAGAAGAAAGAAAAAAAAACCTGACAGCTTACGGCAGGGATCCTTGGGATATTAATTATTCAAATACTATTCAGAGTCACCCTTATGAATGTGACACATTAAGGTAAAGCATTTAACTCTATTAGTCAAGCAAGCAGCAAGTTGACTGTATATAACTAACATAAGCAAGAATGATCTACTCAGCTATCTTACATAAAGAAAATAAACATCTAAGAAATAAAACCAGCTCTCTTCTCTAAATAAAAACAAAAACCTAAAATAATAATTCTTGATTGCTTGGACTCTAGACTACTTCTATCACTGAAACGTTATCATACACTGCTCTGTCCGACACTGCAATGTCCTACACTGATAAAACTATGGAAATATCATATCACATGACATTTTCCTCACAGCCGACATATTTATGGCCATCAGCGAGGGAACACAACCACAGTGAATTTAAAAACACCTGAGAACCAATATCAAGAAAAAAAAATCAATAATTTTGTTTTGATCTTCACCAAGATCCGAGAATAATTTTAGAGATATGTAGTCAGCACAGACACTGCCAAACCTAACATATGCCGACATCTACATACCCACAATCCATCTCCGAACAGCGGAGTCCATTAGTCCATTACTGGACTAATTACTTAGTCCAGTAATGACAGTCTAATTACACACAGCGAACCCTTAACTAAGCCCTAATCCTAAACCTATAGTAATTACATGTTGTTACTTAATATTACTCAGTATTACAATTTATAATTACGCTGTAACAAGGACACCTTAAAAATAAATTGTAACCTTCACCTGTTGTTGCATTGTTTTTGGTCTGATTTAGTCATAACGTTACAAAAGACTCACAATGATCCTGTCTGAATTTAACAGCAGCTTTCTTAATGGGATAAAAATAAAAATAAAATAATGTAAAGATCACAGCAGTGTATATAAATGTTAAATATCTCTGGGATTTATCATTACTATATAAATATGTTTTTTTCATGCTCACCGCGTTTACATATAGACGGTCATTATTAAAGCTTGTGCAGAAATAAATGTACATTTTCTAATGTACGTATCATGTTTCTATCTGCTGTTTTGAATTCAGTTGTGAAAGTTTTATGTTTACATTGAGAATCACAATGAAATGGACCATAATAACTATTTTCAGCACATATAATGTGATTACCAACGATTAATAGATATGTGTATGTTCAGGTTTTCAGTTGGTGTTACAGCCCACCCCTCCTGCTGTTACAACTCACAATCACCAAAGCTATTGGAGGAGTATGTAACATCAGCACTTTATATTATGACATTACTGTACATAGTTTAAAAATAAGCAGGTGATAACAAAACTGGAAAATATGGAAATGTTATATCAGTGACTGAGACATTTATTGCAAAACAACAACAACAACATGTTGCAACACTCCACCAGTCTCATCTACATGGTGTTCATTACACAAAATATATACTGTATCTACTGAGACATAAACCACATCAATAATCAATATTAGTGCTGTAACATAATATTGACTCTTTATGCAGTAGCCAGCTGTAGCTCTCTAGGAAGACACATATATGGACTACAAGTCAATAAAAGTCAGCGAGTCATGTTTTTACAGTGGCAGTATACTTCGTCAGTGGTTATTTATTTTATCTATCTATCTATCTATCTATCTATCTATCTATCTATCTATCTATCTATCTATCTATCTATCTATCTATCTATCTATCAAATAATGAAAACCCCAAAGGAGTGTAAGTGCTGAGAGAGAACTGTGAGATCCGTGACCCGTGGGGCGCGGCGGCGCGCGATCCGCCTCCCGGATTCAGAGACAGTCAAAGTCGGATATTCGCTGCAGTCTGACCGCCGGAGCTCCATGCACATCTGTCCGTCCTAAAATATTCCTTCTCTCCATCAACTACACAGTTTAACAACTGTTACTGTAAATAAATGCATAGGCTGTATCTCCAGCCTTTACTTGCACATTGTGCGACTCGAAGAGAAAATCTTATGCGACGACCCCAAGATGCAGACTCTTGCAAATAGCTACCAGAGCGCGATGCGCTTGAAACGTGCGACTTAAACCAGGGCTGACCAACTAATACAAAAAAAAAAAGAAAAAAAAGAGCTTGCATTAGACATCCATCACCCGTGGTGAGTCAAGTTCAACTTGTTTTGCACGGTCAAATCACAGCATGAACATTGTACACACCTGCACGTAACTGCGATTGCATTGCAGATTTTATATATAAAAAAAACATGAACCGTTTGAATCAGTTTGGAATAAGAAGGTCGTTACTGAACCGGTGTTCCCAAAGTTGATAATTGAATAAATGCAACCCATAAGATGCATCAAACCACACTGAAAACTGCGCGTAATTGAGTTGTTGTGCTGCGTAAGCGAACCTTACGAATCAGTTTGGAACGAGCACATGCTTACTAAATGCTCTGCATCTAAAGTTGCTCATTTGATGGATGGTGGGTCGCAAACATCGTTGAAATGAACTCCAAACAACTTCCCACACACATGTAAAAGAATGTGCGCTGAACTCAAATCTGCACTGTCATCATCATGTCACTAAACACACGTACTGTATATGACCTGTCCAAAAGCCCGAGCTATTTATGACATATTAACTCTGATGTAATTGAACACGGGGCTTATGATTATGTGAATCAGACTGGCATTTCCGTTCTCCCTGCCAACTCCCACCACACCCAGAGGGCATCACACATCCCAGGGTTCTTACCTTTAATGACAATCCCACTGAAGCTGTAGAGCACAAAAAGCAAGTGCTGGTGGAGCATCATATTCTCGTGGCGATGCTTGCGTCCGTCTTCTCCCTGCACTGAGGCTGATGCTGATGCCGCTTATCCAGGTGGATGGTGCGCTCTCAGTCGGGCTCGGATCGCATGGATGGAGCAAACCCGAATCTCCTGTCCCGATCCGAAGGATATGTCGCGTGCAGCAGTTACTGTACCCGGGCTGGGAGAAGATGCTGCCCGCACTGACAATGCTGAGAAAGTGGCACTTCAGCCCCTGTCTGAGTCTCTACCTCTCCAGAGCGCCGCATGACGCGGGTCCCGCCCACTTCAGACTGACACATGGAGACGCATTACCGATACGCGGATTTATAACTTTCTGTAGGTTGGGATATTTCGTTACACTTTAGACAACAGTGTTCATGTTACATTTGACTGTGCCGTATTAATTGTGCTCCTGTAATCACAGTAATATGCCCGTTTAATTGAAAATACCGTGCATGTTGTTGATTAGTACGGGACATCAAGGCTGTTGGAATGAGCTACAGGGGTGAAATCACTGACTTGTAGTACAAGTATAATTGTCATGGTTATATAATTTGATTTGTGATCATGCTAATGGGTATAGATATGTTGATGAGGAGGGATGTACCCAGATTGCATAAATTGGGACAGTTTATAGTCCTATATTTGTCATAATCATAATCATGAGAGTTATTAACACAAGGGGTTATAACAGGAAGCTCTCACATACCACATTTGATTTTTAATAAATATTTAATATATTGATGGCTAAAAGCTAGGAATAATTAAGATATGTATATGTTCTTATTTTTTTTAAAGGAGTTTCTTATGCTCACCAAAGCTGTATTTATTTGATCATATACTGTAACATGATTGCATCTTAAAATAACTTTTATTCTGTCTGAATATATTTTATAAAAGTAATTTATTCCTGTGATCAAAGCTGAATTTTCAGCACCATTACTCAACTCTTCAGTGTAACATGATCCTTCAGAAATCATTCTGATATGCTGATTTGGTGCTCAAATTATTTCTTATTGCCAATGTTTAAAATAATAACATTTCCAATGTTTCGAATAATTGTATTTCAAATAAAGACTGTTCATCTGAACATTCTATTTATCAAAGAACCCTGGAAAAAAAGTTTATCACAGCCCCCCACCCCCAACAAAAAAGGCAAGTTTTCAAAAAAATTTCAACGCTGATGATAAAAAGAACCATTAATTATATTATATTATATTATATTATATTACATTATTATTATATTGTTGTATTTAATGCATATTATCAGAGGTGGAAAGTAACGAATTACATTTACTCGCGTTACTGTAATTGAGTAGCTTTTTTGTGTACTAATACTTTTTAAAGTATTTTTTTAAATCTGTAATTTTACTTTTACTTAAGTATATTTTGTTTAAAGTATTGTACTTCGCTACATTTTAAAACACATTAATTACTGAGTAAAAAAAAAAAAAAAAAAAAAAAAAATCGCTCCCTGGAAACTACGTCAGTAAATAATGGGCAGGAGGGCAAACTGGCGCTAAAATCACAAGAAAGATGCAGACGGTCAAAACAGGCGTTAGTGGCGCAGACACCGCTGAAAACGAAACCCCGTCATATTCTGAAGTTGAACTCAAGGAAATGAAGTGAACCCCTGGCCATATGTATGCTCTATTATGCAGTGTAAGCTGTACTTGCTTAGGAAGACCAAACTAGCAGCTTATAAAATCTCGACAAGACATCAACCCTTCGCAAGAATGTAGAGGTAAGCTAAATAATTGCATCGTTGCATTGGTGGTTAAAATGAAGCTTTGACATTTTAGCAAGAGGTTTTGCACAAATTAGCCAAAAAGACAGTGGTGAGGAGTGTGCTATATATATCATCTGCGATAATATCATATTTTTTGTTTTAATGATGTGCGCGCTTATAGTGCGTTCTTTCACTGTGTGATTCAGTCTCCTAAAATGCATTTAGAATCATAGGCGCCGATACCGTGGAGCACCCACGGAAAATACCGAGCACCCACGGAAAAAATGAGCACCCACGTGTGCCAGTGCCAGACTGCCAGTAGGCTACATTTATTTAAAATTAAACATTGCAGTTGGCGCTATGAAGCGTCTGCCACACTGTGATTGGTTATGTTGTTGTCAGTGACAGAGACATAACCAGTCGCATGCATGTTCCATATCCTATCCACCAATCACAGCGTCTCTGAAAACGTCCCATCCCCCACTATACAGTGCCGTGCGAGTATGTAATCATTTAATGCTTTCCGTAATCACTAATCATTAATCAGACTAAAATGGACAGATTTGTTATAAAAAAAGCCAAACCTATTAATATTGATATATCGACATTATTTTACTGGATCTAGTGGCTTTGGCTTTTTGTGAATAAACGTCCAGTATTTTTTCTCTTTCAAAGTTTTGTCTGTCATGTTCTTCCACCTCATTTCATACCCAGCAGTACGTTAATATGTAAATGTTACGGTACATTCCCTAGACTCCTTAAAGTTCGTAACAGGGTTTAAATGGGAACATTTTTCTGCTCAAGTATAGGCCTATATACGGTTTAAAAGAGGAAAAACTAATGGACACAAAAGTAGCCTACTTTTGGACAGAATACAAGTTCTTTGTTAAATACATAAAATAAAAAAATATTTTTTTAGCCTATATGAATAATGGATTCGAAACCTCAAAGAAAAGCCATGCCACTATCAAAAGAAACCTCGAAACATAAATGAGGTAGACATTCCCAGAAACTCATTATTTTAGTCGCAACAATCGGTTAATGGAAACGCTGTCCTTTCGCAATAGTCTTTTAATCAATATTTACAAAACATTAATTTCCCAAGAAGCTGAACGCATTAGCGGTTACTTGTCAGTTAAACTTTTCATCTCCAATCCTGTTTGTATTTTTGAGAAGTGACGCTGTTGTGTGTGTTTGTATCGGCCGCTGTCCATTAGCCTAAGGTTCTGAAATGCAATATTTTTTTAATAGCCTAGTCTATTTTTTTATTTTTTAAATGGCTTGCGCCCTTGAGCACCCACGGAGAAAAACATAAATCGGCGCCTATGTTTAGAATGATCACAAAATTGAAGATATAGGGGCAGAAAATTCACATATTTATATAATTTCATACATTAAATCAAAATCACACAAAGAATGCCGTCTTTTCCTCCAAAAATCATCATGAATATATTACATACATACATATATATATAACAGTTCAGTAAACAAGTTAATTAAGAGACTTGCGTTTTAGACACCATATTGCCTTTTTTAGCTCTATTTCTAAAACAGAAAATAATTCCAAACACAGCCACCAAAGCACAGTTTTGCGTCTCTGAGCAACGTGACATGTTTCGTTCCTGAATGAATCAACCGTTTAAATGATTCGGTTCAATCGCAATGACTCACTTATTAACAGTGACTTGCTGACACATACTGGCCATTTTAATATCACATTTAAAGTATCTTTTGATTTTTTTAAATAATTAATTTCTTATAATTTCAAATGAGTATTCAACATTTTATGTTTTGTATATCAAAACATTATTCATGCATTTGTAACTGCAGGTTAAATGCATTCTTGTCCTGCACTAGTGTAATACATCTAAATGCCACTTCCAATGAATCTTCTGCATTTCCTCTGCATTAAAAGATGAGTTTGTTGATACTGATTTGCCTGGTAACAGCCCAAATGTTTTATTATTCTAAATAACTGATTCCTTTAATTAAAAACAACTAGTTTGAGATTAATAGACCTATACCAGGGGTGTCAAACTCAGTTCCTGGAGGGCCGTAGCCCTGCAGAGTTTAGTTCTAACCCTGCTCCAGCACACATATCATGTAGTTTTCAAATAAACCTAAATGATTAGATTAGCTGGATCAGGTGTGTTTAATTAGGGTTATATCTAAACTGTGCAGGACTGTGGCCCTCCAGGAACTGAGTTTGACACCCTTGGTCTGTCCCATTTTTGACTCCCTCCCACTGTTAAAATGTAACTAAGTAATTTTTACTCTGAGTAAATTTTAAATGAGCTACTTTTTACTTTTACTTGAGTTGATTTTTAGACTGGTACTTTTACTTGTACTTAAGTAAAATTTCATTAATGTAATGGTACTTTTACTTGAGTAGAATATTTTTGTACTCTTTCCACCTCTGCATATTATCAACACTGGTCTACAATACATTGCTTATGCGTGTTACATCTGGCTGAAATTTGCCCCATCAGTATTTTTGAGCTATAATATAGCTGGAAGTTCATTTGGACATGACAAAATATGTGAGAGGACTTTTTTTTTTTTCTTTTTTTTTTTGTGAATATAAAATATTGACAGATTATATTAGAATCAATTTGAAAAATTAACACAAACATCCATCTGAGAATCACTTTTGCATGTCTTTGTGGACTACAAGGAATTTTTATTATTTATTAATGTTTTTTTTTTTTTTGCTGTTGTTGTTTTGTATTGGAATAATTTTGAGATCTCAATAGGAAAAATTAATATTGTTTATCCTAGTTGTTAGCATCTTTAATTGGCTCTCCAGGCATTCTATCAGCAACAAGACAGTGTCATTCTCACATTATCACATTATTTCTCATATCTGAAATATCAGTTCTTTAGAGAAACATGAAGTTGCATTAAATGTTTAGCATAAACAGCAGAAAAAAAATACAATACACACACACACACACATATATATATATATATATATATATATATATATATATATATATATATATATATACATTATACCATACCATATATATCCATTATATCCATTATCCATTTTATGCAAAGTATTATTTATTTTTTTATAATTTATTTATTTTTCACCCTACTACTTGCCCGCTTGATCCTATTCCATCTCATCTCCTTCAAGCCATTTCTCCTGCAGTTGTACCTGCACTCACTCACATCATCATCACATCCCTCCACACTGGTGTTTTTCCCTCATCATTTAGACAGGCACGTATAACTCCACTACTTAAGAAACCCAACCTCAACCCATCTCTTTTAGAGAACTACAGACCAGTTTCCCTTCTTCCTTTCATTGCAAAAACACTTGAACGAGCTGTGTTCAACCAAGTCTCTAAATTTCTCACACACAACAACCTCCTTGACCGCAACCAATCTGGCTTCAGAAGTGGACATTCAACTAAGACTGGCAAGAGCAGAATCCAAATCTTCAGTACTTATCCTGCTTGATCTGTCCGCTGCTTTTGACACGGTTAATCACCAGATCCTCCTATCAACCCTACTGGCAAAAGGCATCTCAGGAACCACACTTCAATGGTTTGAGTCTTACCTATCAAATAGGTCCTTCAAAGTATCTTGGAGAGGTGAGGTGTCCAAGTCACAACATGTAACTACTGGAGTGCCTCAGGGCTCAGTTCTTGGACCACTTCTCTTCTCTGTCTACATGACATCATTAGGTTCTGTCATTCAGAAACATGTCTTTTCATAC
Source organism: Carassius carassius (assembly GCF_963082965.1). NCBI lineage: Eukaryota > Metazoa > Chordata > Actinopteri > Cypriniformes > Cyprinidae > Carassius > Carassius carassius. The sequence continues at coordinate 18,778,117 of NC_081795.1, read as the reverse complement.
CACTGCTATGCTGATGACACTCAACTCTACCTTTCATTCCATCCTGATGATCCCACGGTAGCTATTCACATCTCAGCTTGTCTAACAGACATTTCTTCCTGGATGATGGACCATCACCTTCAACTCAACCTTGCCAAGACAGAACTGCTTATGATTCCAGCAAACTCATCGTTTCATCACAATTTCACCATCAAGTTAGGCACATCAACCATAACTCCTTCAAAAACAGCTAGAAGCCTTGGAGTTATGATTGATGATCAGCTGACTTTCTCAGACCACATTGCTAAAACGGTCCGATCCTGCAGATTTGCTTTATTCAACATCAAGAAGATCAAGCCCTTTCTTTCGGAACATGCTGCACAACTCCTTGTTCAAGCTCTTGTTCTGTCCAGGCTGGACTATTGCAATGCCCTCTTGGCAGGTCTTCCAGCCAATTCTATCAAACCTTTACAATTAATTCAGAACAAGATAAATTTTTAATGAGCCAAAAAGAATACACGTCACACCTCTGTTTATCAATTTGCACTGGCTTCCAATAGCTGCTCGCATAAAATTCAAGGCATTGTTGATTGCCTACAAAACTACCACTGGCTCTGCACCCACATTTACCTAAATTTGTTACTTCAGACTTATGTGCCCTTTAGAAGCTAGCGTTCTGCAAGTGAACGTCGCTTGATTGTTCCATCCCAAAGAAGCACAAAGTCACTTTTACGGACTTTTCAATTAAATGTGCCCTCTTGGTGGAATGACCTCCCCAACTCAATCCGGGCAGCTGAGTCCTTAGCCATCTTCAAGAATCGGCTTAAAACACATCTCTTCCATCTTTATTTGACCCTCTAACTTTAACACTCACTATTCTAATTCTATTCATAAAAAAAAAAATCTATCTACCTTTCTAATCTTTTTGTTTTTGTGACGACTGGGTGAAGGAGAAGCTGGAAACAAGTGCGAGTATGAACAATATTTAATGATAACAAAATAAACAAGAATACAAACAACGCTGAGAAGACGACAATCCAAGATGGTGAAGGTGGTGAGTAATCCAGATGGGGGTGGAGAGTTGGCAGCAGGAGAGGATGGCACAGGAACTGCGGGGAATTGAGCCGAAGGTAAGTGGTGATGCTTGTGAAGGTGCGATGAGTGGATGAGGTTCCGGGGGAAGACACGGACATCCAACGCAGAACAGCACAGAAGCAAAGAACAGTTACCAACATGAAACAACGCTCTCACAAACACAAGACATGAGACAAGCCAATATATAGAGAGGGTAATGAGTGACAGCTGCTGCTGATGACAATTAACGGAGACGCCCACAAACTAATCAGTGCAGACGCGTAACACACAGACTTCACCCACAAAGTGCAAAACCCAGAGATCACAGTTTACCAACCATGACAGTACCCACCCCCTCTAAGAACACCTCCTGGAGTTCCCAGAAGGGCCTACCTGCTGATTGTAATCATCAATAAGGGAGTGATCCAATATGTACCCAAGCAGGTAGCAGGTACCCTAGCAGGTACCCAACTCCTCTCCTCCGGACCGTAACCCTCCCAGTCCACCAGGTACTGGAATCCTCTCCCCCTCCGTCTCGAGTCCAGAATGCGATTAACCGAATAAGTCGGTTCCCTATTTACGAGACGTGGCAGCGGGGGAACCGGAGTAGGCGGATTAATACGTGCATAAAACACGGGTTTAATTTTGGACACATGAAAGGCGGGGTGTATCCTCCTGTACGCTGGAGGTAGTTTGAGGCGCACGGTCACCGGACTAATGATCTTGGTGATAGTAAACGGGCCAATAAATTTGGGAGCTAACTTGTTAGATACAGATCGCAGAGAAATGTTATTGGTAGAAAGCCACACTTTTTGACCCACGACGTAAACGGGAGGCTTTGACCGGTGGCGATCGGCCTTGGCCTTAGTGCACTCCCTTGTCCGGAGCAGAGTCTCGTGGGCTCTGGTCCAGGTGCGATGGTACCTCTGGACAAACGCGTGAGTGGAGGGGACCACGACTTCGGATTCCAGACTGGGAAAAACTGGTGGCTGGTAACCTAAGTTGCACTGGAACGGAGAAAGGCCCGTGGCTGACACTGGTAACGAATTGTGAGCGTACTCCACCATAGAGAGTTGTTGGCTCCAGGAAGAAGGATTCTTGGAGACCAAACGTCGCAACGTCCTCTCTAAATTTTGGTTGGCTCGCTCAGACTGCCCGTTACTTTGGGGATGATAACCTGAAGACAAGCTAACTGCAATTTACAAAACTCTTTCCAAAATTCGGATATAAATTGAGATCCGCTGTCAGAAACCACATCTACCGGGAGGCCATGGAGCCGAAAGACGTGATCTAGGACAGTGACCGCTGTCTCCTTGGCTGTCGGTAATTTGGGCAAGGGAATGAAATGTGCCGCCTTCGATAACCGGTCCACTACGGTCAAAACGACCGTCATGCCATTAGAGGGCGGGAGGGCGGTAACAAAATCTAATGCGATGTGGGACCAGGGTCTCGAAGGGACAGACAGCGGTTGAAGGAGCCCATCAGGTGGTCGTTTAGATGACTTACCACTAGCGCAAACTGAGCAAGCCAAAACAAAATCGCGGACATCACGAGCCATAAGTGGCCACCAGAATCGTTGTTTAACTAACCCATTAGTTCGACTTATCCCTGGATGACAAGCAACGTTAGAACAGTGACCCCACTGAATGACTTCGGACCTTAAGGAGGCGTTACCCCTTCTAAGGCCGTCTTGACCTTCGACTCGACCTCCCATACGAGTGCTGAGACCACTACTTTCTCAGGTAAAATACACTCAGGAGTCACCAGGTGGGCGGATGGATCAAAAAGACGTGATAAAGAATCAGGTTTTACATTTTTGGAACCCAGGCAGTACGATAAAGTAAAATCAAAGCGACCGAAAAAAAAGTGGGGGAAAAAAAACGCGCAAGGATGTACCTTATCGTCCGAGGCAGCACGTTGGGACAACACTGCTCCTACCCCCACCTCTGATGTGTCGACCTCCACCACAAACTGCCGTGTGGGGTCAGGGGCCACAAGGATGGGAGCCGAAACGAAGTGGATTTTGAGGTTAGTGAACGCAGTCTAAGCTGCGTCCGACCACCTGAATGGAGTACTGGGAGAGGTCAAGGCCGTCAGAGGTGAGGCTAGTTGGCTGAAATTGCGAATAAAACGCTGATAGAAATTGGCAAACCCCAGAAACCGCTGTAGGGCCTTACGGGAATCTGGAGATGGCCAATTTATCACAGCCTTAACCTTGTCAAGGTCCATACGTATTCCCTCGGACGAGACGATATACCCTAGGAAGGGAACAGATTGTGCATGGAATACGCATTTCTCCGCCTTGACAAAAAGACCATTCTCAAGTAATTTCTGGAGCACTCGTCTGACGTGTTGAACGTGTTCCTGGAGAGATGAAGAAAAAATCAGTATGTCATCCAGGTAAACATATATAAACTGATCTACCATATCTCTCAACACGTCATTAATGAGTGCTTGGAAAACCCCTGGCGAGTTGGAGAGCCCGAACGGCATCACCAAGTATTCAAAGTGCCCTCTAGGGTTATTAAAGGCGGTTTTCCATTCATCCCCTTTCCTGATGCAGACCAAATGATAAGCATTACGTATATCCAATTTTGTGAATACGGATGCTCCCTGTAACCTCTCAAAAGCTGAAGACATAAGTAGTAATGGATAGGTGTTCCTTATCGTAATGTTGTTCAGCTCTAGGTAGTCAATACAAGGTCGCAGAGAACCATCCTTCTTACCCACAAAAAAGAATCTCGCCCCCGTTGGAGAAGAGGAAGGGTGGATGAACCCAGATGCCAAGGAATCAGAAATGTATTTCTCCATGGCCTCCCTCTCTGGAATAGAAAGGGAGTATAATTTGCCTTTAGACGGAGACTTACCTGGCACTAAGTCTATGGCACAGTCGTAGGGACGATGCGGAGGAAGAGTAGCAGCACGGGACTTACGGAACACCTCCTTCAGGTCCAGATACTCTGCGGGCACGTTTGATAATACCATGTTCTCCTTCTGAAAGACAGAGAGAGGGATAACAGGACAAGCAGAAACCAGACAAGACTCATGACAACTTTCACCCCACAATGTGACTGTGTTGGAACCCCAATCCACTCGTGGATTAGGTTTCATTAACCAGGGGTGACCTAAGACAATGGGAGCTATGGGGGAGTCCATGAGAAAAAGGATATGGTTTCGCAATGATTGCCTGAAGTGAGCAGAGTGATGGGTTCCATGTAGTGAGTGACGTGAGGCAGTTCCTGACTATTGAGTGCGTTGACATGAATGGAAGAGACACAGGCAGGACAGGAATGTTCAGGTGGCATGCAAGGAGTGAGTCGATGAAATTACCTTCGGCCCCGGAGTCCAGAAGGGCGTGACAGTCGTGTGTGTGATTCTCCCACCGCAATTTCACCGGAAGGACAGTCGATGATGTAGTTGAGGACTTCCCAGCGGAGATCCCACCCGATAGTAGCCTCATTTTTACTACCGGGCTGGCTCTTTTACTGGGCAGGAATAGATGGTATGTCCTAAGCCTCCGCAGTACAAACATAGTCCTTGGGACCTCCGCCGCTTTCTCTCCCTCCAGGACAGCCGAGCTCTACCCACCTGCATGGGTTCGTGGTCGTCGACGGGACCGTCCGCGTTCTCTCGAATCGAGCAGCCCCTCTCCGGAGAGATGGGATGGCGTGTAGGACTGGTCTGTCTACCCAGCCGATTAATCCGGGCATCGACTCACAGGGCTAGGTCGATTAGACCGTTCAGTGTGGGGGGCAGCTCGAGGAGGTAGATCTCCTTCTGAACACGGTCAGCCAGCCCATGCAGGAATCGATCCCACTGCGCCGCCTCGTTCCACTGGCACGCGGCCGCCAGGGTGCGGAACTGGATGGAGTAATCCGTGACAGAGGAGGTCCCTTGATGTAGGTCTGAGAGCTGGTGGGCGGCTTCCCTGCCGGCTGCGGCTCGATCGAAGACCCTCCTCATCTCCTCCGAGAGGGTGTGGAACGAGGCGCAACACGGATGTTGGTTCTCCCACACCGCCGTCCCCCACAGGGCGGCCTTGCCGGAAAGTAGAGTCAGGGTGAACGCAACCTTCGACTCCTCGGTGGCAAAGCTGCGGGGCTGTAAGGCAAAGTGCATGGAACAATTTTTAGGTAAGTTCTGCAGAAGGTTGGTCCCGGGGGACGGGCGGCGCAGGCGGTGCGATGGGCGCAGTGGGAGAGGTGAGCTGGTGGATCTGCTGGGTGAGCTCGGACACCTGTGCCACCAGCGCTAGGATAGCGCGTCCGGTGTTAGCGATGCTCTCCTGCTGCTGATCCATACGGTTGACGCTGTGGTGAATAAAGTCAGATAAAGAGGTGGTGCGTCCATTTTTGGGTGAGAGCGTTCTGTGACAACTGGGTGAAGGAGAAGCTGGAAACAAGTGTGAGTTTGAACAATTTAATGAAAACAAGACAAAACAAACAAGAATACAAACAACGCTGAGAAGATGACAATCCAAGATGGTGAAGGCGGTGAGTAATCCAGATGGTGGTGGAGAGTTGGCAGCAAGAGAGGATGGCACAGGAACTGCGGGGAATCGAGCCGAAGGTAAGTGGTGATGCTTGTGAAGGTGCAATGAGTGGATGAGCAGAGGTGGGTAGAGTACCCAATAACTGTACTCAAGTAAAAGTAAAAGTACTTCTAGAAATATTTACTCAAGTAAAAGTAAAAGTACTAGTCTTGAATAGTTACTTGAGTAAGAGTAAAAGAGTATCGGATAAAAAATCTACTCAAGTAGTTAGTTACTAGTTACTTTGGGTCATATATACTGAGCCTATTTTTATTTAGATATATAGATAAAATGTATGTAATGTATGTGTGCGTGTATAAATGTATATATTTCATCAGCCTTTACTCCAATTGATGTAATTTATTATAAAACCCTGTCTGTTTACCCTGTCTGTTTACTTAAGTAACAGTTATAGGTGTCATGCCATAACATTTTTAATACGACTGACTTTATATTAAATGTGAATTTAACATTGAAAGTTAATGTGATATAAATATTGCTACTTATCTTTCATTGTTCAGAAAGAGAGCAAATAACATTTACATTATTAAAGATAATTTTCACTGACAGTCTAGATTTCAATCACTCTCAGAAACTCCCATTAAAATCACTGAAACTGTTAACACTGTGAAATCAATATCTTAATTAAAGATTCGTACACACATCTGCACTTTGTTGTTCCTGCGAGAGAATTCGCCAGAAAGAGGTAGGCCTATTCAGTCAGTGAGCGAGTGAAGGAAGCACCGGCATTTTAGCAATGACTCATCTGAACGCCTCTGATTGGCCAATGCTTTAATAAGCTCAAAAGAATCATGTGTGATTTGTTATAATGCGCAGCGCTGTATAAACGCATCTATCTCTGGCTCAGCGCCAGCAAGCAATCACAGATCTGAATTTAGCAGCTGATAATATGACTCGCTGAACGTACTTGCACCAGTGAGATTGTATTAAAATTAATAAAATCTTAATCGGCTATTTTTTGTCTTTTGGAAGCTGCATTCAACTTGACTCCCCTCTGTTATAAGCCACACACGTACAACAAACTAATGTCACAGTGGTATCGTGTACTGTAATCGAATGTAGCCCAAGTTATTACTTGTTAAACAGTAGACAGCACACGCGGTGTTCATCTAATAAGGATCTCCATCGCTAGCAAATAATAACCTTTGCAGATTTCAATTCAGTGCAGTTCCAGCCACGTTTTCAACGCTCTTTCTGTTCTTAAACGTTACAACTCCGAGTGAACCACTTCAGACGCTCAGCGCGTGCGGCAGGGAACTGAACAACTCATTCAAACTGATTCATGAACCAATTCACTCGTTTGCCAATTGGTTTGATCAAGCCTTTGAACAGAATTGACTCAAAAGAATGAATCATTCGCGAATGGGCATCGCTCATTGTCCAGAGAAAAGTAGACGGCGCGTTAGGCATAAACTGAAGCATTATAACATTTATTGCATTAAGATAAAGTAACGAGAGGAGCGTCGCCCACAGTAACGAAGTAAAAGTACAGATTTTTCCCCAAAAATTTACTCAAGTAAGAGTATAAAGTACCCATCTTTAAATATACTCCGAAAAGTATTCGTTACCCCAAAAAATTACTCAAGTAAATGTAACGAAGTAAATGTAACTCGTTACTACCCACCTCTGTGGATGAGGTTCCGGGGGAAGACACGGACATCCAACGCAGAACAACACAGAAGCAAAGAACAGTTACCAACATGAAACAACGCTCTCACAAACACAAGACGTGAGACAAGCCAATATATAAAGAGGGTAATGAGTGACAGCTGCTGCTGAGGACAATTAACGGAGACGCCCACAAACTAATCAGTGCAGACGCGTAACACACAGACTTCACCACAAAGTACAAAACCCAGAGATCACGGTTTACCAACCGTGACAGTATTCTATTTTCTTTTCATTTATTATGCAATTGTATGTGTGTGTGTGTGTGTATGTGTAAGATCTCTAACACTAGCTTGCACGTTTTTTTATTCTATCTGTTTTTCTTTTTATTTATTATATTATTTAAAATCCCATGCTACGTGTACTGTGTTAACCTAACTGAGACTTGTTATAGCACTTGTTATATCATTGCTCTTTTTGTTGTTTTTGATTGCTTTCACTGTCCTCATCTGTAAGTCGCTTTGGATAAAAGCGTTTGCTAAATGAATAAATGTAAATGTAAATGTAAATTTATTATTTATTACTCTCATTTATAATAAATGTACATGTGCCAGAGCCAGACTTTACATAGTTATATCTACTAATAAAAATAGATCACTTTGCAACTGAATAAGATGAAAAAAGATTGTGTTCTGTTGGCACAGCTACATAAGGAAAGTGAGAATGAAGATTCAAGCACAACGGAGCCAGACAGCCTTCCAAGCAGCTGGATATTAGTCTTCCTTCCACATGTTCTAGGATTGGTGTGCCGAATTGGGCTGATGTCCATCCATGACTGAAAACACAGGGTTAAAACCATGCTTGTAGTCCGAGCTCTCTCTCCAAACCCATCAAAAGGATTTTACACCTGATTTCACATGCCGCTTGACAAATTTCTTCCAATTTAACACAGAGACCTGACTTGGCTGTCCAATGTCTGGCCGTGGTTGAAACTTGAGGCCAATCGGCTGTTGAACTCAAGCTATAGAAGAACTGGGGCACAGGATATATAGCACAAGAAAGATTTAAGGTTTATGGCAAATGGTTATATCCTTCATCATTTCATTGAGCCATAGCAAAGGAATTTCACTCAAGGGCTTTGCAAAATATTAAAGTTAATAGAGCATAACCTTTGGATAGCAGAGGGGCATTTTAAGACAAAAGCAGGTAAATGCTTTCATTTCTATGAGACATATACATGCATAGAAAGAAGTTATAGAGTCTGTCTGCACTGTTACTTAATCACCCCTTTGAAAACCAGTCTACTTTCAACACAGCTTTTCTTATAAAATATGCTCAGGTCAGCAAGGTCTTTTGTATTTGTGAAAAAAAAATGTGTATTGCAAATCTATCTACATGGGAATATAGATTAGAAGGGTCCTCAGACTTTGCCCTTCACTTTAATGCTTTTGACATTGACATCCATTAAAATAAAAAATGTACAGATTTTTTTTGACTTTGTAATCTTTAACACAATAAAAAATAAAATTAAATAAATAAATAAAATAATAACTTCTTACTCTATAGAGTATTTTATTTCACTTTTTCAGTGACATCACGTGCAGTTTATTGGGTTACTTTAATCACATTTAGCCATTATTTTGGCAAATTCCCATTTGTGAATAAAATCGAGCCCATTTGAATATGCTGTTTTATGCGTAAATATGTTAGTCAGAAGTGGGGATCTGATTTGTGTCAGTGACTTCAATTCTGCTGAATTAGCTCACCAAAAAGCAGTTATCAGACCATAAATTTAGATGGGACAGATTCTGGGTCGAAGAATTACCTTAAGCTATAAGTAATATAATTAATATATAATTATGATTAACCACTTATGTCATCAGCTGGAGTGCCCATGAACTCCTATAGAGGGCACTCCACTCAGGACTCTGGCATCTTGTATTTCCATTCCCAACTCCATTTCCCATAATACCGTGCGTAGGGCTAATAACTAGGGGTGCTCCGATCACGATCGGCCGATCGTTAATGCGCATCTCGTCAGTAAAGCCGGTTCTCTAATCAGCGGTTAATTCCATCAGGTGCGTGATTTCACATAAAGCAGCTGTTACTACACAGAGCAGTTGTTAACTGAAAATGAACGTGGATTTGCGCATCTTCTCAGTTAACAATGGCTCTGTGTAGTAACAGCTGCTCTATGTGAAATCACGCACCCGATAGAATTAACCGCTGATTAGAGATGCGCATAACGATCGGCCGATCGTGATCGGAGCACCCCTACTAATAACCACCAGGTGTTCCCCATTACCACTACCCTATATAAACTGTGTTTTGACTCTCTAATAGTGCAAAGTCTTGTTTAGTTCTGTCTGGCATTTCCGAGCAGTGTTTGTTCCTTCCGTGTTTGACTTTGGATGGTTTATACCGACTGTGATCTAGGGATGGGCAATACCACATTTTTTCCATGCGATATGATACCGATTCTTTTTGTTACAATTTTAACGATACCGATACCAATATCGATACTGCTTATAATTTTAAAAGTGTATGCAATTTTTCAAAATAATCTTAATTTAATATATATATTAGTACATATTAATATTAATATATATTAATATATATATATATAAATTTGCAATTACCATGGCTACAAGAACAATGATTTGTGGTGTTATTGTTAAAACCATGGGTAGTTTTTATAAGGGAACCTTATAAAATTTTTTTTTTTTTTTGAGCAACTGGGATGGTGCCCCCTCTGGGATTTGGTGTATTCTGCGTATAGGGAGTGGCGGTACTGCTGTCATCTTTTGCGCAAGTCGCGACCGTGCATGCAGTGTTGTGATGGTGAATGGCACATTGCACTGTGCGCAGCCGCAGACCAATTGGTGTTAACGTCATACAATCACGTCCGCGAGACCTTTTCTTTTTAAATCATACACACACCGTCCCGATTGGCCTGCACACACTGCTTAAAACATTTAGTTATAAAGAAATTCTAAATATAATTAAGTATCGATACTTTGCAGAAAATATCGATACCAAAATAAATGCTTCTGAGTATCGATATATCGATACTGCAGCATCGATGTGCACATCCCTACTGTGATTCTCTGCCGCCTGCCCCGACCTCTGCTTGTTACTGGTGCTGATTTTGGATATCCCCCTGACATACCTGATGCTGTTTTCTAATCTCTGCCTGTTTTGACCATTCTCTTTAATAAACCACTGCATATGGATCCGACCATCTCTGACTCCTTGTTACAGAAGACTTCGCCGTATCAGGATCCAGCAGCCCGGTATCCTCTCGTTACCAAGATATCTGGTTTATAGCCATCTTATGATGAATTGCTTGTTGTATTCCTTGCCTTGTCCCTTGATGGATCCTGTGCAGTCAATGGGCGCCGCCAATGAGATTCCAAACACTTGATAAAAAAAATTAAAAACAAAATCCCAATAATTCACAAGTAATCCACACAACTCCAGTCCATCAACTGATGTCTTGTGAAGTGAAAAGCAATATTACAGCATGGGTAGAGGACTCATCTTTTGGATTAAAATTTAAGAGACGGTTTAAAATTACTGCAATGTATGTCTTTATGATGTATTTGTTTATTACAAACAATCAGCTTTTCACTTCAGAAGACATTGATGAACTGGTATCATCTGCATTACTCATGGATACTTTTGGATTACTTGTGGATAACTGCCTCCTCATAATAATAATGATAATAATAAATGTATGCCTACACTTTTTCTGTACTCTTATTATCCTCCTGTCCTAGCTTTTTTTTTATTTTGAACGATGACTGAAACCTTGTATAACAGGCACTTCTCGTGTTTAGTGGCATGTTATGATAAATTGCGTGTTGTGTTCCTCAACTGTACGTCGCTTTGAATAAGAGTGTCTGCAAGATCAATAAATGTAAATGGATTATGGGATTGGACATAAATTCTGATGGCACCCATTCCCTGCAGAGGAAGCTGAAGAAACAAACTCTTATACATATTGGATGGGCTGAGGGTGAGTAAATTTTCAGAAAATCTTTGGGTGAACAATTTCATTATTCACTGTTTTACAGCGTGTTCCAAATAGACTTACAATCTATACAGCATGTGTTGATAAGATTCTATATCAAATTTAATTAGCAAAATGTATGGAGTTTTTGTCTGTTGAAAGTCTTCTGGAAAAATTACTTGTCAGATGAACTAGTTGTATGTTGTTAAACAACAGTACAAGCCTATGGTCAGACTGAAGAGACCTGGAACATCACCAAATACATCACGTTGCAGACGAGTTGCAGACTGTGTATGCATTTTTTATTTAATTTCAATATTATCATGCAAAGTAGTTTATAGGTTACATTAAAAAGCACTTTACATTGTACCCATTTGAACAAGCTCTCTCAGAGTTAAACCAGGAAGAGAGATGGGTTCAGCCTCATTTTAATGAACCGTTACCATGGCTGTATCTCATACTAAGTTTCATGTTGCATTCAGAAGAAACGTATGTCAGCATTCTACAGATCTCATTACATTGCAAATCTATAAATATTCAATCAAAATGGTTGCCTGGAGAGAAACGGTTCTTGTGCCTTACCGATGAGCTAATTGAATCCATGAAACGCTCTAGCAAATATGCCCGCAGTGCACATGTCATTGTAACCCCGAGTCAAGCGACTGCAAATTGGTTTTTTGAGAAAACATATTTTTCTTATATGGAGCGTATGTATTCTGCTGGAAAGCTTGGAGAGTGCGTATAAAGAGCTTTGACTGTTACATTGGAACCACTGTCACTACAACGCATGTTTGCTTGATCACAATCTTTTGGTGAAATTAATTTAACCCTTTGTACTGCAGAACTAACAGCTTCCATCCATTATTGGCCATTGTTTTTGCACTCTTCAATAAAACAAAGAAGCGAACAGACAGTGAACCAATCAGAGGAAACTTTCTAAGGTCTAAGAGCATCTTGAGCAGCCCTAAAAACCCTTTCACCAAACACTAAACAAGACATATATTCCTCATAATTCAATCTACAATGCACATAATTTTTTTTTTATTTTTTTTTTATTTTTTTCTGTGATTGTGTTTCAAAGTGCATCTTGATGATACTTGTATAATGTCTCATCAGTATTCAAAGAAACATTAAGTAAGAGATAAACACCAAATAAATCATTAAAACACCACATACAGAATACAAGTTATTATTCCTGTCTTTCTCCAGAAGTAGTTGCGATAGTAATGATGATTAGAGACAGATACATTACACTGGATGTTTTGACAGGCATGTTACTGCTGAAAAGAGGTAAACACAGGATGCTTTTAAATGAGGCTTTCAGTCATATTACCTTTGAGATTAATTAACTTCCGCACAAGTCGATGAGACTCGATGTTGTGACATTGCAACACTTTCCTGAGTGATTCTCAGGGGTGAGTTCACTAAACAATTGTGCAGTGTTTCAATGCAAAACCTCCATCTTATTGACTAACCACTGACACTAAATCCATTGAAGTTATTCTGCACTGTATATAAATTAAGTCATTGTCACTTTTAAATGCAAACCTAGATAAAAATAGGCTTGCTCTATATATATATATATATATATATATATATATATACTTTTTTTATTTTGCTCTTTTTGTCTGTTGCAGTTAAATGAAAATTCTCAAATTTTCACTATCATAATTAATCAAAATGCCAGACTTCTCCAGTCATTTTGTCCACTTTATGACCGTTTGCACCGAAGACGATAAAATAAGAAGTCTTCATAATCATTGTGAATACAGAAGTCCACACCTATATAACAACTTATAACTATAACAACAGAAACATGGAGGAATGATAAAGTTGGAATCCCTTTCAGAACTTTGACAAAATTGCAAAATTGCTTATAATAAACAGAGCACTCTTGTGATTAATTTGGATGCTGATATATCTATCATTACAGTTGTACTTCTCAGTGTGAACGATCCTTTAAACGCCACCCTTTCTTACAGTCATCTGCAATCTCATATATAGAATCAAGTCCCATCTCTACATTGTTTTTTTCATTGTAGATAAAAACAACACAGAAGAAAAGTTCTGTAGCTATTTCTGCTGGATCGTGACTTTAATACTGCACTATTTTTGCCAACTGAAAGCAGGCGATGACCATGAAATATGTCAAAATTAAAATAGGCCAGATATAGAAAATGTTCCGCATCCACCACAAATAGTGAACCACGTCATGCAAATCGAATTCAGTACTAATTTTGTGGGTGTGTTTGTGTGGCTACTTGATTTGCATAATTCCTTTAGTGAATCTGTAGGGGCTGTATTTCATTATAAGTGAATTCCCTCCACACTGTGCATTAGAGCCAACCAAAAACTAAAATGTATTTTTTATGCTTTAAAATGGAATGTATCTATTTTATCTAATCAAGGTGATGTTGACGTCTGGAGAAAGCTATATTTTGGATAGAGGAGTCGTATTTTTGGAAGCAGCTGTTTTCAGTTTTTCAGCAAAATTGCAGGTTTTGAAAATGGAGTCGTGTGGATTATTGTTATGGTTTTTATCAGCTGTTTAGACTCTCATTCTGACAGCACCCATTCGCTGCAGAAGATCCATTTGCGCAAGAGATGGAATGCTAAATTTGTTCAATTCCAAAGAAGAAAAGAAAAACATCTACGTCTTGGAAGGTAAGTAAATTTTAATTAAGTACATTTTTAGCACAATTAATTTTAAGGTGAACTAGTGTAAATTAATGTCTTCAAGTGTATTCTAATTCAAGTTCTAATATTTTTTTACAGTTTTCAAGTAGCTTCTCCTGACATGCGAACAAAATGCATGATAGAGCTGGGGACCCATCCTGAACCCAGTGGACTTCTGCAGAATTCGAAACAGAACCTCTACTAATTGCCTGTCTGTCTGCGTTCAGATCTCCACACCTGCATTATCTGAGACAGAATCTTCCAGATTGCCCGACAGTCAGTCTGTCGTCCCCACTGAGTCCGGGAAGGGGGATGTGGAAGGAGCTACTCTCACCACAGATACGTCGCGCTTATTGCTTTGCATTTGGCGGTGTACATTAACGATGGCCCATGGCAGCTGGCATTCTCACAGACCACTGGATGGAAAATGGACCGATTTTCGGATTTAATTACCCAAGATGGATTTTACCCCTTCTCTCTCAGCTCCTATCCTCTTAGCAACCAGAAAACATTTATTTCGAAAACATGACAAGACAAATGACAAGACCACGGCCTTCCACCCCATTCCTTGGCTCAGTCCATGCATTCATGTTCATTTTAATCCAATGACAATGGATGATGTGCATTTGGACCAGTGACAGCTCAGATCTCCGCTGCAGCTGTTGTTGTTGCTTGATATCATTCCCTTTTCATTTCAAAAACTTCCTGTGATCTCTTTGCACTTCATTTAAATGAAAATGTGTGTGTCGTCCTCCGCAATAGTTCCAAAATTGTAATTTCTGCATCTGCATTTCTCTTTATCAATATTTTGCTGTAATGCTATTATACAGTAAGTTAGACATTAAGATAAGACACTTGTTACAAAACCAAATGTCTAATTATTTGCTGTGTGAATAAAGGTCTCAGCTGATGAGTGTTTGCTTTAGACAGTTCCTTTGTTTCAAACTATTTATTGAGTTGTCTTCAAAGATATGTTTTTATTATTATTATTATTATTATTATTATTATTATTATTATTTTAATCCAGGGCTGGGCCAGTGATTTAGAATCATTGCAATACAATAATAATTTATTCATATTTTGAATGTTTTATATTTATATATATATATATATATATATATATATATATATATATATATATATATATATATATATATATATATATATATATATATATATATATATATATATATATATATGTCTATTGTGTTTTATACATTTCTGGTCAGTTTTAAATTTTGTTATTTAAGCACAAGTTAAACAAAATACAAATTGTCAGCTTGGAATAAAACAACTATTTTGTTTGTTTATTTATTTATTTTTATATTAAGTTAACTGCTTTTATGGTTTTAGTTAACTATAATAACCCTGGGCTTTTAGTGATAAGTGATTAAATCTCATTTTATTTTCAGTTACAATTTTGCCTTTCAGTGATTATGAAAACAAAATTATCAAGATAAAACGATTAAAACAAGATAAAAGACAAAAATTATGAAATCATTGAGATCAATTATTGTGCCGCATTCAGCTTCCCTGTCGTTCAATAAAATTTATTTGGCTTATTTATCTTTAAAAATTTGTAATTACGTTTATTTTCAGTTGAATTATTTTTAAAGCTCAAGGAAAAACATTTGTTTAAAATTATTATTATTATCATTATTTTTATTATTATTATTTATAAGTTCAATAAATGCATGGTTTCGAAAGTCTATGAATAATCACATTAAATAATCATAATTTCAATATTGACTGAATACATGTTCATGATATTTGCCACAAGCAGGGAGCCTAATTATGTTTAAAAATATGTTTTGTATTTTTTAGAAAGACAGTAAACACTACTTACTCAAAAATAAGCCATGTTATAATCAATGTGGCGTAAGATGTGTCAGTGGGTGTATATGTACACAGACACACACACACACACAAACACAGTGTGTATAGAAAAGAATCATCCAACTTTTTTTTTTAAATAATAACATTTTCACAGCCTGAAATGAAGACAGATACAGTTTTTGTTTTATCCAGCTGTATTTAATCGGTGCAACTTATAACATCCAGATGAAATATATAATAATAATAATAATTCCTTACATTTTCTGGGCACTCAAAGCGCTTTACATAGATGGGGGTAATCTCCTCAACCACCAACAGTCAGAAAAAAAAAAACAATAATAAACTGAATTTCAGCTTTAATTACAGCCTTTAGTCTGTTGGAATAAAACATTTAGTCTGTTTCTACTAAAGTTGCAATATTTGCCCACTCTTTACAGAACTGCTCAATTTCAGTTAAATTTGATGGTGAGCATCTGTGGACAAGTCTGTCTGGACCTCAGTAAATTTTTCATGTTCAAAAATAAAATTTGGGTTACACTTCATTTTAAGGTGTGCCCGTTACAGTGTAATTATACATCTAAGTACTGAGCAATATTACATGTACTTACTATATGGTTAGGATTAGGGTTTGGATTGGGGTTACTTGCATGTAATTATGCATAATAAATTTATAAATTTTATACATTTATTAAAATAGTAAGTACATGTAACGTGTAACAAGGACACCTTAAAATAAAGTGTTACCAAAATTTGTCCTCTAAATGACTAATCTGCTGTTAAAATCTCCTCATATTAGTGTCTGCAAGTATTATTAAGTTTACATTTCGCAAGAATGTCTAGTGCCCCGTGGTTTGAAAATGAGTGCTGTAAGACGCTGGCAGAGCGAAGAGGCTTGAGAGATCTGTGAGATGTATCCATTTCTTGACTTGTACCTGTCCACAACTTTATCCCAAAAATCTTTTGAGAGTGCCTTACTATCCCAGTTATCACAGTTGAAACAGTTGAAAGTCTATATATATATATAGTGTGTGTGTGTGTGTGTGTGTGTGTGTGTGTGTGTGTGTGTGTGTGTGTGCTCTTGTTTTTGTGACATATCAGGACTCAACTCTGTATAATGACATGGGTATGACACAGGTATTACAAGGAAAGGGTGACTTATGAGGACATAACCCATGTCCCCATTTTTCAAAATGCTTATAAATCATGAGTTTTTTTTTGAGAAAGTAAAAATGCACAAAGTTTCCTGTGAGGGTTAGGGTTTAGGTGTAGGGTTGGTGAAGGGCCATAGAATATACAGTTTGTACAGTACCATTACGCCAAATGTGTGTGTGTGTGTGTGTGTGTGTGTGTGTGTGTGTGTGTGTGTGTGTGTGTGTGTGTGTGTGTGTGTATTCATGGTTTTATGATTTTATGAGAAATTTGACAACACACGATTTCAGTTGACAGAATGTGTCCTGAAATACAGTACAGACCAAAAGTTTGGAGACATTACTATTTTTAATGTTTTTGAAAGAAGTTTCTTCTGCTCATCAAGCCTGCATTTATTTGATCAAAAATACAGAAAAAACAGTAATATTGTGAAATATTATCACAACTTAAAATAATAGTATATATATATATATAGTATATAGTATGAATATACTTTTAAAAAATAATTTATTCCTGTGATGCAAAGCTGAATTTTCAGCATCATTACTCCAGCCTTCAGTGTCACATGTAACATCCAGGCTATCACATGATCATTTAGAAATCATTCTAATATTCTGATTTATTATGAGTGTTGGAAACAGTTCTGCTGTCTAATATATTTGATGAATAAAAGGTTAAAAAGAACTGCATTTATTCAAAATAAAATATATTATTCTAATAATATATTTTTTTTACTATCACTTTTTATCAATTTAACACATCCTTGCTGAATAAAAGTATTGATTTTATTTAAAAAGAAGAAAGAAAAAAATTACTGACCATTAGTGTATATTGTTATTACAAAATATTTATATTTTAAAAACACAGCTTCTTTTTTTTTTTTTATTCATCAAAGTATCCTAAAAAAGTATCACATGTTCTGAAAAAATATTAAGCAGCAGAACTGTTTCCAACTTTGATAATGAATCATCATATTAGAATGATTTCTAAAGGATCATGTGATAATGATCCTAAAAATTCAGCTTTGCATCACAGAAATAAATGATAATTTAAAGCATAATAAATTTAAAAACAATTATTTTAAATTTTAATAATATTTCACAATATTACTGTTTTTTCTGTATTTTTGATCAAATAAATGCAGGCTTGATGAGCAGAAGAAACTTCTTTCAAAAACATTAAAAATAGTAATGTTCCCAAACTTTTGGTCTGTACTGTATATTTAACATATTAGTTTTACATCAGCTGATATCTCATTTCTCTTTGACTCAAGGAAAACCTCAGCAAAAAATGGCTCAGCTTATCCCACACTGTAAAAAATGATGCAGGGGGGTGTTAAATACAACCTGTGCAAATCAGTTATATTTTACTTAAGTATATTAGTTAGTAAGTAAAATATACAAAAATGGGTACATTTTAACTGCACTACCTATTTGTTAACAAATGTGTACGGTATCTTTTAGTAAAACAATTAAATAAAAGAAATTGTAAATCATCACGCATGTTTCGGTAATGAGAGAAAATAAGGAAATTACAAAAAATAATAAATATGAAAAAGTAATCTTTCCAGAGTTTTACATAGCTTTGAGCATGAGTAATAAGGGTCTACTTTAACATTAGCCAAAAATACAAATTTTTAACCATATATTTAATGTAATGTCATGTTGCGGTAATGATAATTTTTTATGGACTTCATCTAAAAAAATGTAAGAGTTATATAGGAAATATTTTTTTAAATCTTCTAAAAATAATGGTTATAGTAAGTTCAGACCTCAATCTTATATGTGCAAAAAGAAAATTGGCTTCAAGGGCATTTTAAAAATTCTGATGGTAGACACCTTCTATATCTGGATTTCATGAGAATCACCCATCTGCATCATTAAAAAATGAGTAAAAAATACCCCAATATATTAGTTCAGTCATTGCAAATTGCGCATGCGTCAACTTCAACATCCAGGCGGGAATCGCGGATTTCAAATTTAACGTCTTCCAGAGGGACCACGAAGTGTTGAGCTCCAGGTAAGATTTTTTTTGTTGTTGTTTATCATGTTGATATCATATAACCCAAATATTAACTCATCAAAAGATTTGTAATTTGCTCGCTTCTGTTATATTGTCGGTGCTACAGCCAAGCTGACAGGTTGGAATTTGAGGTTGGTCGATTTAGCTTACTGATAGTGGCCTACACACTGGGTCTTATACCGGCAAATGCGAGTAAAATTCTATATTGCTAATTAAAATATTAGCTGCCATTAGTTTCATGTACATTGCTGAAATTAGTGAACAGCTTAGCGAAGGTGCAGCGCATGTGACTGTGTGATTTGTTCAGGCCAACGGCGTTTTTATTTGAGACACGGTTGACGTCGACGATGTCCTGAGGTGATCAAGGCCGAGAAAGTAAAAACAATAGCAGTAAAGCTGTTAATAAGGCAGGCTGGATAATTAATGTTACATTTTCTTGCATTTATATAATGATCTGCAGTGTTCTGTGTTAGAAGGGATCAAATCATAAAGTTGTCCTAATTTTATTATTGTTATTATTACGGATTTATATTGATCTGTCCATTTATGTGGGGTTCATTAATGTAATGTATGTTAAAACTGGTTTGGGTTTTATAATGGACATTATTTTACAAATCATGAGTTATATATTTGGGCGTTTATGCGTGTTTTCGTATGCCTTCGCAGGGAGCTTGATTGACAGGCGATCTAACCAATCATAATCCGCCATCCCCCATTTTGTCCGACAAAGCAGTCAGGAGAGATAGCAGATGGGAGGATTTGAACTTGAAAAACGGAATGTACTGACGCCTTTCCGCGGTTTAAAACCTTCCTTCTTATGTTCATTCATGTTTATTTGATGCTATAAATGAACTAGAAGGAAGAGATGATCGGTTCACGAGCAGCTTTAACTGATGGTCTACTACAGCGATATGTCAGACACATTTAAGAGCCACAAAACGGTATAAATCGTTTAAATTTCTTTTAAAAAATGACCAAATTTGACAGGTGAGACTTTGTTTACTATGTTTAATATCAAAAGTAACCGAAAAGTAACCTGGTCTGTCCTGTCTGTCAGCGTGTTGTCAGTCTCCTCTTTGATATGCGATGTATTTCTCACTGAGTGAGAACATGGTGTGGCGTGAGAGCAGCGTAAGTTAGCTTTACGGACATATCGACAGTAACTAAGGGGGGCGGGTCTTTGCGAACGGTCAATTCGTTATAAATATCCTGCTTTACAAATATTTTACGTGCACAAATTGTTCACAACAAGTTCGCAATTCTGTATAATTGTGTTTCTCGGTGCATACAGTAAGTACATCAGCCCCAGAGCACATGAGTAAGTATTAAAATAGCCTATATCACACTAGCATGAAAGTGCAGTGATGAGCATGTGTTTTTGTCACACCGACAAAAAGTAAAAGATAGAACACATGTAATGTTTTTATGTTCCTTTTGTGATCATTAATATATAAATTCTATGATTTTAGTCTATTTTGTGCCAATTCACTTTAATTGAGTTATGTTAGGCTTAGGCTATGTTTTTTTTAGTGAACTTCGGTTTGTAGATTGCACAAGTGTAGTTATTGTAATTATTTTCCAAAATATGTGGATTAAACTTTAAGGGAATTTTAAACTTATATCATTTGCGTTTATGTAAATGCAACATATATGAATATAAATTATGTGCAATATTAAAATCAGGTTGTAGTAAATTATTAAATAGTCAGTATACAAATGTGGTGTTATAAATTATATTTAAAGGTGTGTCTAATGTTCATGAATATGGGATTCTTTTATTTTTTTCTTAATTAGCTTGTCTTGGTCTATTTGCATGTTTTCTTAAATTGTAGCACTTTGACCTGAAATTGAGTTCAAAGGGCCACTGTATTTGTCTCTTAAATGAATCTCCTTTTAGTTACAGAGTGTTGAGAAAAAAAGGGATGCAGTTGTCTGTTGCCTCATTGAGTACCTTGGGGAAAACCAAGAAGAGCTCTTCCAAGACTGCCAGGTATATTATAAAATGACTGATCAATGTTTTGACATTCATTGTCGTAATTTTGACTTTATTCACAAAATATTACGAGTTTATTCTCGTAATGTTTCCACATTATATTCGTAACTTTGACTTTATGCTCAAAATATTATGACTTTAATCTTGTATCGCTACAGCTTTATTATCGTAATCTAAGTTGTTTTTTTTTAGGAATGAAATATGATCAATAAGAGAAAAACACTGTTAATAAGTAGATGAGTACTGGACTTGATTGGGAATAGGCTTGCTGCGATAGTCAGTGTTACCGGTGTTCAGCCGCAACACCGGTTACATCACTTTCCCACCGCGACTTTCAAATGAGTGATTTAAAAGTGAGGTGCAAACCCCCCCAATCAGAATGCACAGTTAGATATATATTTATAAGAACATTTCAGCAGGTTCAAGATAATTCATGAGATAATTAGAGCAATAATTAATGTTGATGACAATGTTGACAGTTGATGGTAGCCATTACCTTCCATAGTAGGGAACAAATACAATAGAATTCAATGAGTACCATCAAATGGGTTTAACAGAAGATAGAAACTCATACAAGTTTGGAACAACTTGAAGGCGAGTAAATGATTACATAATTTTCATTTTGAATGAACTAACCCTACAATACTTATGTGTGAGCATTTATTATGCTTAACTAAATTATGCTTAATATTATTAAAATATATTGAACGGGATGTTGACATTTATTTCCTTTTTAGTTTTTACTTGTATAATTGTTTAATATTAAGCATTTCACATTTTATCTGGAACATTGGCAAGTTAATGTTTGTTCATGAAAGATACAGATAAGGGACATTTAATTATGAAAATCTAAATGTTCACCTATATAATCAGGTAGTAGCAACTCTGTTATCCCTTTGTTCTATGGTGACATTTATTTCCTGAATGTTCCAGGATGACCATCTATTCCAATCCTTACAAGATAATTCCATCTAAAGTAAAGGATTAGATTGGTAATTGTTTTATTATGGGATACTGGGGTCAAGAATTCAAGTATTGCTTTCGATATTTATTTTTTTTTTTTTTTTATTTTTTTACCTGTTGAAATTGAAGTGCTGATTTGAAACCCTGCTTTGTCTTGAAATAAATGACGTGACCAAAAAGAAAACTGTTTTGGAACAAAATGTGGTTAATATGCTTAAACTAACTTGAAAAAATTATTTTCTTTTTCTTTTTAACAGGAGGACGAACTTGAGGGCAACACAAACCAAATAATGAAAGTTTTGGTGATTCATAATCCCACAGCCGAGGAGGACCCATCAGATGTGTGGGTTGTTATAGAGGGCAACAAAGTACTGACTGGATGTGGAAACAAAACCACAGCATGCATTCTGTTGATGGGGCTGATGTATGCCCTCAACCTGGAGTACCCCAAAACCCTTAAATACACTTTTGACGTGTTCCAAAAACTTTTTTTGGAACTTGATGCAGCAAAACCACTCAAAAAGGTTCAAAGCCTCAAGTGCAAATTAATGGAATGAGCTGTTGTACTGACACAGACTGTTTCATCCCATGGAGACCTGTTTATAATTAGAAGTTTAAAGTTGTTAGTGATTTAGGCATGATTCCTCTTTTTGGTGGGAATTCTATTTTTCCCAATTTTCGGTTTCACTTTTAAGGTGTGGCCTTGCGTTCCCTCTGCAGTGGTTCAAACAAAGTTTACAGACTCAAGGCTGCAGTTCGTGTCTGCTGTTAAAGTGGGGGAGTGAGAATGTGTGAAGACAAGTAAGGGTTCTTTATTTGCATGATTTTGAAGACCATGATTAATAAGAGTCTCAGACCATCAGCAGAACGACCACAGTTGGTCAACAGATTTGTCTTTGTTTTTTTTGTTTTTTGTATTAGTTTTAAGAATTGTAAATTATTTGTTGTCAATTGAAATTAATGAAATGAGTTGTACTGGCAAAGACTGTTTCATCCCCTGGAAACCAGTTTATTTTTTAATTAGAAGTTAAGAAGTTGTTAGTGATTTGTTATGTCTTTTGAAGTGAAATGTACCTTATGCATTAAAGGTATAGTTAATCCAAAATGAAAATTATGTAATCATTTACTCACCCTCATGTTGTTCCAAACCTGTATGAGTTTCTCTGTTCTATTGAACACAAAAGATGATATTTTGAACAATGTTGGTAACCAAACAGTGATGGTAGCCATTGACTTCCATAGTAGGAAAAAATACTATGTAAATCAATGAGTACCATCAGCTGTTTCATTAGCAACATTGTTCAAAATATCATCTTTTGTGTTCAATAGAACAGAGAAACTCATACAGGTTTGGAACAACATGAGGGTGAGTAAATGATTACATAATTTTCATTTTGGATGAACTATACCTTTAATATTTTATTAAATTAAATGTTTTAATCCATAATATTTGGTCAATAAAGAGTAATTTGACCAATAAATTACTGTGTCCCATGTCTGGCCATTTTTAGGTAAATTTAACCATCTCTGAAAAAGTAATGTTTAAATATTTATATTTACTGCTTATTATTAATAATAATTAAGTAGATTAACTGTTTTCTGCTAATAATAGAGTAATTATTACTCAATTTTTATAAGTAATTAGCTGTGTAATGTATTGAGAAATATTAGGTAGATTTTACCTAATTTCGTTTAGTATATCATAGCTGTTAAAGTCAGGTACTCCTTACTCAAAAATATAGGATGAAATCTACCCAAACAAAATGAGTGCAAATTGTTACCTCACTTTTATTGAGTAGATTCTATAGGTTTGTTTTTACAGTGCACTCTTCCATTCGTTCATTAGGTGTGTCAATGTCAATGTCACCTTTATTTATATAGCGCTTTAAACAAAATACATCGCGTCAAAGCAACTGAACAACATTCATTAGGAAAACAGTGTCAATAATGCAAAAATGAGAGTTAAAGGCAGTTCATCATTGGATTCAGTTATGTCATCTCTGTTCAGTTAAATAGTGTCTGTGCATTTATTTGCAATCAAGTCAACGATATCGCTGTAGATGAAGTGTCCCCAACTAAGCATGCCAGAGGCGACAGCGGCAAGGAACCGAAACTCCATCGGTGACAGAATGGAGAAAAAAACCTTGGGAGAAACCAGGCTCAGTTGGGGGGCCAGTTCTCCTCTGACCAGACGTAACCAGTAGTTCAATTCCAGGCTGCAGCAAAGTCAGATTGTGCAGAAGAATCATCTGTTTCCTGTGGTCTTGTCCTGGTGCTCCTCTGAGACAAGGTCTTTACAAGGGATCTGTATCTGGGGCTCTAGTTGTCCTGGTCTCCGCTGTCTTTCAGGGATGTAGAGGTCCTTTCTAGGTGCTGATCCACCATCTGGTCTGGAAGGTGTGCAGCAGTAATACATTTTCCTTTGTTCTGTTGTTATTTATTTGAAGAATATTTAATTTTAAATCACACTCTCAGTGCCCCGTGGACACTTTCTAGGGTATTATTCACTCCACACACTGCTGTTGCTAAACGGACAGCATTAATTGGGAAATGATGCAACCTGTTTTGTTTGGTGGTTAGTCGTGTTACAATCTGGACTGTTTTCTGCAGAGGAACCCTCAGACATGAGTGAGTCAAATGTGCCACCAAAAAATGCTTCCCACCATTATACGTAACACAGGCCACACTCGCCTTCAAAAACACCCCTGCAAAGCATAACAGAAACAACAAAACCCCAGACTGTTTGGAAGAAGATCTCAGACAAAACCTTGCAATGCACTGATTTTTCAAAATGAGCGTATAGCACCAAAATGTAGCTTTACATTTGTATGAATGCCCTTGCATTAGAAATAAAATAGGTAAGAAAGGTTAAGCAGATTATTTTCAGTATGAATCAAAAACTACACAAACTGTGTAGCGCAATATCTGCGTGGATGACTTTAATGAGTCAGTTCTTTTTAGTGAATTACAAAAGATACAGCACAATTGCCAATCGTTTGATTCTAACACTGTGTCCTAACCAGCCGGCTGAACAACAACATAACTATAATGATGATCTCAGGTACTGATTATGTGCTTTATTTAATGTTAACAGGTCAAATGTGTGATTGAATATTATTTACCTCAGATCTTGAAAATAAATTAGGCTAAAGAAATCCTGAATGTTAGAACTGTGAAATCAGTGTAAACCAACAATTGTATTCAATGACGAAGATTGTATCAGGCACTCAGAATGTATTTTTAAGCATGTTAAAATGGCTTATTATTTATGAATTAGACAATTTGAGCCCGCGCCCACACTCAGATTTTTCATAGATTTTGTTTTGACTTGTAGCCTTGTCACATCTGGTGTTGGCAGACGAATTGATTGTATCATAATTAGCAGTAGAATTTCATTTATTTTTCTCAAATATTTATTCTTTATAAGACCTAAAATGATGGTTTATGAAACCCGAATCATTCAGAGCCAGGAAATGAACCGTATGTAAAGTTTAAAGGACGGATGGCAAAAATCTAATAAACCTTGGAATCTAATTATCAGCTAATGAATGTTTCTAATGAATGACTAAAACGTCTTTCTTTGTATTGAAGTACTGAATTGGTTGGATTCTTCTTATCTTCCCCATTGTTGAACTGTGACTATGAAGTGAACAAAATACCTTGATTCCAGCCTCTGTAGTGTCAATGGAAGTGAAGCCTCTCTCTGTCTCTGGCAGACACCTGCAAGGATTTGCAATGACAAGAATTCCAAGCTACTAACGAAGTCTAAGAATAATCTGTCATAAATGTAGAGCATTCTGACCTTGACCTTGATGATTATGCAGGAAAAACCTGACAGGACAGAAAACTTCTCAGTGGAGATCTTGTTCTATTGCATATGGTACAACATTACCTTAAATCCATTTGTTTTCTTGCAGAGGCGTAAAAAAATAAATTGTCCTTCAGGTTGCGAACATATATTACAATCTTAAATAAGTTTTTGAATTGTTATTCACAGTACTTTACCTTCAACAATAAATCATCATTAGCCATGTTTTTGAACCAACAACAGTAAATGGTTCTTCAGAAAATTAAAAAGTTGAAAATTATATGTTAAGGTCATAATAATTTTTTTTTAAATAATAATAATAATAATCCACACACACATAATTGTATAGACAACTCTTTTATGATACTTTCATGGTGCTTTTGATTCTATTCCAAGCATGAAAACTCAAATCTTTGGTCATTGTAATTGCATGGAAAAGAGCAGATGGTACATTATTCAGATTTTCATCTTTTATGTTTTGCAGGAGAAAGAAAGTCATGTAGTTGGTAAAAATAAGCGTGAGTAAATCATGATAGGAAATGTAAAAAAGAAAAAAGGCAAACTATCATGTAATACAGAAGACATGGACTAACACTTTAGAATTTGTATGGATCACATTTATTAAGCTTTTATGGTGCTTTTGCATCTTTTTTCAAGCTTAAAAGCTTCAATCCTCCGTTTTAATTGCATGGAAAAGGGGTGGCTAGAATTCCTTCTTTCGGTTTGTTCAGAAGAAAGAAAGTCATATGGTGGACAACAGTGTTTGGAATAACGGCGTTTAAAAGAACGGCGTTAGGTAACGACGTTATTTTTTCAGTAACGGGGTAATCTAACTAATTACTTTTCCCGTCGTTACAACGCCGGTAATGTTACTGTACGTTAAATGCGGCGCGTTACTATGCATTGATTTAATATGCAATCCGAATGCACCCCTGACTCACACAACGAGTGAGCAGGTAACGAGATAAGAGATTATGATTGGCTAAGGCAGAGTCATGTGTTTCATGGTAGCCAATCAGAGCCAGTGTTTTTACACACACGCGCCAGCGGCGCCAATTACACACACAGTCACACACACGCAACAGCTAAACAGAGATTCGCAGCAGCAGCAGAAATGGCGAGTCAGGAGCAATCCGATGAAAAGTTGGCATTTTCAAGGTGGGGATATAAGCACTACTTCAAATTCATTGTAGTCAAAGGCAAGAACGTGCATATAATGTGTGACACACGCATCTACAAAGCTAGTGGCCAAAAACACTTTTCTTACAAAGAGTGCAGGATAAAACTCTTGCTGTCTGTTGACGTGCAATAAATCTCGAAAGATATGTACGAACACCTGTCTGTTCTACTTATTTCAACTGACTTGTGAAAACTGCAAAAAAAAAATAATAATTCTTTGACATATAGCAACTTTTTTTTTTTTTTTTTTTTTTTACAGTAACGCAAATAGTTACTTTCCCTGGTAACGAGTTACTTTTATTATAGAGTAGTTCAGTTACTAACTCGGTTACTTTTTGGAACAAGTAGTGAGTAACTATAACTAATTACTTTTTTTAAAGTAACGTTCCCAACACTGGTGGACAACAACATGAATGAGTAAATTATGACAGAAAAATGCAAACTAAAAGCCAAACTATATTATGAATACAGAAGACAAACAGATCTTCATAAGTTGTATGGACCACTATTATGTTCCTTTCACTGTGCTTTTGCATCCTTTTTCAAGCCTGAAAACTCCAATCCCATTCTTTGTAAAAGAAAAGAGCGGCTAGTACATTTTTCATGGTGCGCAACAACGATGATAGATGATGATGATAGAAACGATGACAAAAAAAAAGATAAAAAAGGTTCTCCTTTGGCTATAAAAGCCAAACTGTACAGAAGATATGATATATAGCATAGCAAATTGCATGGACCAATTTAATTAAGCTTTTATATGCTTTCTCAGTCTTGACTATTCTGGACCCCATTGTAATTGCATGGAAAAGAGCGTCTATTACATTATTCACAGTTTCTTCTTTTGTGTTGTTGAAAAGAAAGAAAGTCATTAGGTTTGCAATGACAAGGGTCAGTAAATGATGTTAGAAAAATATTTTACAAAAATTAGTTTTTATAAGTAAAAGCCATTCTTGGAGCATTAAGTGTATATTGTCTTTGAGTGGGCTGAAGGTGGCTCACTCCATTGCTGATTATACAGCAGTGGTCTCATCAGTAGCCTCGTCTCTTATCTGTGCTCAAGGCTGCACCTCTTCCTCACATGTCCACATCATTCCTCCCCTCCAGACCATCTGTTCCATGCTGCCGATCATTGGTGGTTGCCAGATCCTGTTTTCTTGATCCTCCATTCTCTTACAGACTGAAGCTGAGAGGATACAACCCATTGTAACATCAGAGGTAGTCCCTATTTTTGGCTTACACTCTGAGAGGCATGATAAGTGGATGTCCTGCTAAGTGTCTCAAATACACTAGTGCTAAAGTGCGTTCACCTGATTCTCACAAAGGTCAGTGTCTAACGTACAGTAGCTTATTAGCTTTTACAGTAGCTTATAGTAGTTTATTAATACATGACTGTAAATAGTGGGCAACCATTATTTTTACTATCCAGTATTATTTTAGTATTATTTTTATACTATAATATTATTATTATTATATTATTATTATAGTATTTTTTTACTATTTTGAAATATAATTGATTAAATATATATATATATATATATATATATATATATGTATATATATATATATATATATATATATATATATATATATAGTACAGACCAAAAGATTGGACACACCTTCTCATTCAAAGAGTTTTCTTTATTTTCATGACTAAGAAAATTGTAGATTCACACTGAAGGCATCAAAACTATGTGGAATTATATATGGAATTATATACATAACAAAAAAGTGTGAAACAACTGAAAATATGTCATAGTCTAGGTTCTTCAAAGTAGCCACCTTTTGCTTCGATTACTGCTTTGCACACTCTTGGCATTCTCTTGATGAGCTTCAAGAGGTAGTCACCTGAAATGGTCTTCCAACAGTCTTGAAGGAGTTCCCCGAGAGATGCTTAGCACTTGTTGGCCCTTTTGCCTTCTGTCTGCGGTCCAGCTCACCCCTAAACCATCTCGATTGGGTTCAGGTCCGGTGACTGTGGAGGCCAGGTCATCTGGCACAGCACCCCATCACTCTCCTTCTTGGTCAAATAGCCCTTGATGCCTTCAGGTGACTCTACAATTTTCATAGTCATCAAAATAAAGAAAACTCTTTGAATGAGAAGGTGTGTCCAAACTTTTGGTCTGTACTGTATATATATAACATTTGTTTTAATATTTATTTTTTATTTTAGTTCAATTTAGGTTTTAATCATTTTAAGGGGGTTTTAAAATATTTAGTTTTTTACTTAATATTATTTTTTTTTATTTAATTTGATTTAAGTTTTAGTAATTTTAGTGCTTGAACCTATTTATTTCAGTTAGCTGCCAAAGCACTGTTTTCTAAGTTCTCTTACGAGAGCTCTCTCGTACTGCGTCTTAGCTAAGACGCTACGGGAAAAGTCTCTTTTCACGAAATACTGAAGCAAAAAATTATCCTTAATTTTGTATTTTTGTAAAGCGCATTTGCAGCAGTACACAGCCATAGGCGAGACGGCTCGCTCGCTCATTGGCTTGTTCTGCGGCAACTGCACAGCCTATCGAGCGCAGGCTGATGCAACATCAGACCAATAAGGGTGCTTCGCGCCCTTCTTGCCACTTCCCGCCGAAACGGGTGTGGCCCAACCTATAAAAGGAGCTCGAAAAGGCTGACTCACCTGATTTTTCATCTCTTCAGCGAAGCTCACGCATCGCTGGATCACGAGGAAGCAAGCGCCGTCTGGAAGAGCATATCAGCAGGACGAGCCATTCTGAAGCCGCTGGCACCGCCGCCTTCCACTGCCGTTCCTGCTGTGCTATCCGGCGCCCATATCCTTTATAATCCTTGTTCTGTGATATTCTGTGTGTGTGTTCGCCCTGCGACGCACATTCACAAAAGAGCTGCGTCTTTTTAAAGATGCCTTCGTGCGGTTCGTGCAGAACCCCGCTCAGCGAAGGAGATCGTCATGTCATCTGCGTCTCCTGTCTGGGTGAAGACCATGCAGCGCTCGCGCTCGCTGATGGCGGATGTCCTCATTGCGAGTTGATGCCTATGGTGACTCTGAGGACTCGCCTGGCATCCTTCTCGAAGTCTGCATCATCCGCTGCGCCGCAGCGCCGTAAGAAGCGCCGCTCGCAGCGCCTACCAGAACCGCCTCCAGCTCGGCCGAGCTCGCCGGTTCCCTCCGCTTCGCGGTCTCCCCTGCATCGCTTCCCGATGCTCAGCGTCCGCTGCTTGCCGACGCGTCATCGGAGGAAGTGGATCTCAGGCCCGCGTCGGAGGAAGAAGACACGTGCTCTCTGCTTGCTTCGGGCAGTGAGGGTTGGGCGAGCTCCGTGGATCTCGCGCCCGCTGCTCAGAGGCCCAGCAGACGGGGGGATATCGATAAGGAGCTGATGCGTGTACTCTCGTTGGCCGCGGCGAGCCTCGGCCTCGAGTGGTCTGCACCAGCGCCCCCTTCACGTTCCCGGCTGGATGGTAGCTATCTTCCGGATGAGCGCTCTTCCTCAAGCTCAAAACACGCCCCTTTTCTTCCTGAGCTTCACGAAGAAGTGGCGAAGGCTTAGGACGCTCCATTCTCGGCGAGAATCCGCTCATCTGTTTCGTCAGCATTCTCCACACTGGACGGTGCTAAGAACAGAGGCTACCTGTCACTTCCGCCGGTGGAACAGGCTATAGCAGCGCACCTTTGCCCGCCCTCTGCTGGACGGCGGACTAAGGCAGCGTTGCCATCCAAAGCCTGCCGCATGACGTCATCGCTGCTCGCACGGATATTCTCTGCTGCTGGGCAGGCTGCGTCTGCGTTACACACCATGGCGACGCTACAGATTTTCCAGGGCGATCTTCTCCGCAAGCTGGATGAGATGGGACCTGAAGCGATCTGTCTTGCGGATCTGAGGAGTGCTTCGGATCTCTCCCTCCGCGCTACTAAGTCCGCTGCACAGGCCATGGGACGGGTTATGGCTTCCGCTACGGTGGCTGAGAGGCATTTGTGGCTGACGCTTTCTGACATCAAGGAGTCTGAGCGCGCTGCGTTTCTTGACGCTCCGCTAACTCCTGCCGGCCTCTTTGGATCTTCCGTCAACGAGTTTGTGGAGAGATTCGCCGAGGACCAGAAAGCTTCACAGGCGTTCAAGCACTTCTTGCCGAAGCGCTCCAGTTCTGCAGCTAGCCGCTCTAGACCGACCCCACAGAGCTCTCAGTCACGCCCACCGCCTCCTGCTGCGCCATCACGACAGCGTCAGCAACGCAGCTCGGGACCCCGTTCTCGCTCTTCGAGCCGTCGCCCCGCGCCGTGGGAGCCGCGGCAGAGGATTGCGGTGAAGCCAGAAGCCCCGAAAGCATCCTAGCACTGCTGGGAAAGCGCCGGTGTTCGAGTTCCGCTGCGGCCGAGCTCTCACCCAAGCGCGCTGCTGTTGCAGTTCCAAGAGTTGCGACTGCCTCAGTGTCTTCTGCAATGCGCAAACCTGCACGAGTGCCCGCTTGCCTGCACACAAAAGCCGTTATCACGGCTACCCAGATGTTTCACAAAAACAGTGTTTTTTCTGGTGTTCCGGCCACGGCCGATGGTGCTATAAATGTTGTGACGATGCCCACTCCTCAGTGCCCATCTCCACATGTAAGCACAGCCCTACACACAGGGCCTGCGCTCATAATGTCGACTCAAGTCGGTCGCGCACACTACATAGTAAACGTGCCCACCCCTCAGTGCCCATAATTACTATGTCACACGCGTCATGTGGTTTCTGTAAAAACGAAACCCGTGCACGCTCGTCCGGCCACGGCCGATGGTGCTTTAAATGCAGTGACGATGCCCACTACCCAGTGCCCATCCCCGCATGTAAGCACAGCCCTGCACACAGGGCTGGCGCACATAAGATCGACACAGATCGGTCGGGGCTTCTGTAAAAACGAGGCCCGTGCACGTACATTCTGCACAGGCAGACGGCGAGTTGGAAGTGGTAAAAGTGCACACATGCAGCCCACGGTTACTCGCAGATATATTGAGTCCCACGGGACCCGCTCAGCCTCCCTCCAGTCGGTTAAGCACCGGAACGGGGTCGAGGATGAGCGATCTGCCCGCTGTGATCAGCGCGCTCCCCGCCTCAGATGCGCAGCACACTCGAGCGCCGCCGTTGCCCAGTCAACAGAGCGCGTGTCACATCCAGCCCTTAGCCATTCATGCAGATGCATTGTCAGCGCTTCCAGGGGTTTCGGATTGGGTGCTAGGCATTATAAAGAGAGGCTACTCGCTACAGTTTTTTTTCTCGACGCCCACCGCGCTTCTCAGCGCGCGTCGAAACTACGGTCAAAACAGAAGTAGCACACATACTTCGGGCCGAAATATCAAAACTGTTGAGCAAAGGGGCTGTAGAGCCTGTGTCTCAAGCTCAAAGCGAGGGGGGGCTGTACAGCAGATACTTTCTGGTGCCCAAGAGAGACGGGGGTCTCAGGCCCATACTGGATCTAAGACAGCTGAACAAGGCATTGATGAAACGCAGTTTCAAAATGCTCACGACCAGGAAGCTCCTCGCGCAGATTCGCGGAGGGGACTGGTTCATGTCAATAGATCTGAAGGACGCGTATTTTCAAATACAGATAGCGTCAAACCACAGGCGGTTTTTGAGATTCGCCTTCGAGGGCCAGGCATACCAGTTTGCAGTCCTGCCATTCGGCTTGTCCGTAGCTCCTCGTACGTTTACGAGGTGCATGGATGCAGCGCTCGCTCCTCTCAGACTCAGAGGCATACGAGTGCTGAATTATTTGGACGACTGGCTGGTTCTGGCCCAATCACGAGCGGAGCTCGTGGACCACAGGGCCGTTTTACTCGATCACCTCGAGAAGCTCGGCCTCAGTGTCAATTGGGCGAAGAGTTCGCTGAACCCCAGTCAGACGATCCTGTTTCTGGGTATAGTTCTGAACTCGTGTTCCATGACGGCGCGACTGTCACCACAGCGCACGATGGGCATTCAGCGCGCAGCGAGTTCTTTCCACTGCGGCGCGACTGTGTCGCTCAAACACTGTCAAAAGATGCTGGGTCTCATGGCCTCAGCATCTCCGGTTCTGCGGCTGGGCCTGCTCCGCATGCGCCCCCTGCAGTTATGGCTGAAGGCTCGGGTGCCGCGCAGAGCGTGGGCGTCTGGCCGGCTGCATTTCAAGGTCGATCAAAGCTGTGTTGCGGCTCTAGCACCTTGGACAGCGAACGGCTGGTACCGATCAGGTGTAAGCCTGGGGACTTCCCCGAGTGTGAAAATGGTGTCGACAGACGCCTCCACTTCGGGATGGGGAGCGCTGCTCGAAGGCAGACCGTCCTTTGGCCTATGGTCAGAACGGGAAAAGCTCCATCATATCAACTGTCTGGAAATGCTGGCAGTGGAGAACGCGCTGACGCGCTTTTGTCCCCATATCAAGGATCACCACGTCGTAGTCCGTTCGGACAACATGTCCGTGGTGTCCTACATAAATCGCCAGGGCGGTCTCGGGTCCCGAAACCTGTACAGGCTGACGGAACGCCTCCTGATTTGGGCTCAACGCAACGTGCGCTCGCTGAGAGCAGTGCATGTGCCTGGACTGCAGAATCTGGGTCCAGACAGGCTGTCCAGAGGCAATGTCCCTACGGGCGAATGGTCTCTACACCCGCAAACAGTTCGGCTGTTGTGGGAGAGATTTGGCATGGCGGAGGTGGACCTCTTTGCGTCCCACGAAAACGCTCACTGCCCCGCATTCTTTTCCAAGAACGAAAGCGCGCTGTCACGGAAATGGCCGTGCTGCCCGCTTTATGCGTTCCCTCCCGTCTCCCTCCTTCCGCAGGTGATAGAACGGGTGAGAGAAACGAGATGTTCAATACTGCTTGTGGCACCTCTTTGGAAGAACCAACCATGGTTCCCAGATTTGATGCAATTAGCAGATGTCGCCCCATGGCCGGTACCATTGAGGAGAGATCTCCTCTCGCAGGCCAGGGGCTCGATTTGGCACCCTCAACCGGAGTTGTGGTCCCTCCATGTATGGGCACTTAACGGTTACCCGCTGATCTCGCAGTGGGAGTGCTAAATACCATCACTCAGGCTAGAGCTCCGTCGACACGACGTCTGTATGCCTCGAAGTGGTCGGTGTTCTCCAGCTGGTGCACAGCTCGAGGTTATTCACCCCTTAGGCAGCCTTTTCGAGCTCCTTTTATAGGTTGGGCCACACCCGTTTTGGCGGGAAGTGGCAAGAAGGGCGCGAAGCCCTTCAGTTAACAAAAATGATTTTGAAAGGGAGGCAAGAGCTAAGTTACAGTATTATAAACATATCAATTAGTCCAAGGGTCAATGACATATACTGTAAGAATATATCATAAAGAAAAGGAAAAATTATTTAAAATTAAAAAGAAATCTAGTTTAAACACATATGATACATAAGGTTCTTAGACATGTACTTTGTATCTATGCTGGTTTCATAAGTTTTAGAAAAACTTTAAATACCATTTCAAAAAGAGACTGAAATGAACAATTCATAACCGTCATACGAAAAGCAGTAACATTATTTTCACACACTGAATAATTAATAATAATAATTATTATTATTATTTTCGGCAAACTTTTAATTAAAAGAATGAAATTAAATGAGCAATTAAAAAATATTCATATGATGGAGGAAGTATATTCATTCCATGTATGAATTTTAATGTATCTTTGAATGAATTAATAGACTAATAATTAGCACTACATCACTGGCCCCTATAGGATTAATCTCAATACTTTAAATGAGAACCTTGTGTGAATGACAGACCAGAAATCATCTATGCCCTCGTGATGATCAGTCAGCTGATCTTTTCCTGACTGGCTGCATTTGCTTGTGGATCACCTTCAGGTGTTCCTTTGTTAGTATATGAAAGTCACAGCCCTGAACTGACTGAAGCGGCTCCACACTGAAATAATGCTTCCAGAATAAAGCCGAAGAGAACTGTGGCATTGCATTTTTCAGGGTATTGAACATTTTCTGTCATGAAATGGCATGATCTTGCGATTGTGCCAGTGACTCAAACAATATCACAATACGCGGTTTACATCAAAACGATCCTATTCAAGGTCTCAGGCTTTGAAAGCTTATTATTGTTGATTTAATTTCCATTTGGATTTTCCATATAATAATAGGCCGCTTGGTGCTTCCATATCTATCAAATATATATTTAAAGTGAGAGTTGAGCCAAACATGTCAATTCTGTCATCATTTACTCTCCCACATGTTGTTACAAATCAGTAATACTGACTTTTTTCCATGCAACACAAAAAGAGGTGTTTAGCAGAATGTCCAGGCTGCACTTTTCCACATTATGAAAGTGAATGGTTACTAGATTTCAAGCTCAGAAAATGACAAATTAGTAATCTATATATGACTTGTGCACTGTATTCCAATTTTTCTAACATGATTACATAATACTGTGTGTGGAAGACAACAAAAATGAATTCCTATTCTGTATGCATATTCAAATTTGAAATGTTACTGTCAATTGCAAGAATTGTGGCAGAGGAGAAGATTATCTGTGAATAATGACTTTAATTAAAACATTTTTATTTTATCGCCCGGAACGAAATGCGATTGGGCTAGTTTTGAGAACTGATGTTAATTGTGCAGGTTTTGTTTTGAAAACCTGGCAATCCTGATCTGAACGTACGTGCTGGAGATATACTACTAATCACAGGAGTGCCTTTACTGACAAGATGCGCATGAAAATCGACGGTAGTCGAAAAGTTCAGGGAGGCAAAGGCGCGCTCAGCTGCCTTCAGATCCTGCATTCCAGGAAGGTCCAGGTCTGAGCCTGAACAACATATGGGGTCCTGGTCCATCTCGATTTGAGGATCAGAGACGGGCACAGAAGGCTAGTGTCGTGCCTCCCCCTCCTGCCGATAGGGGTAAAAGGAACCGTGGGTCACGGAGAGGTAGGCAAAACCTAAGGGATGTGATCCAGACAAGGCAATAGCGTTCTCGTCCGGATCCGAGTGATACTTAAGTTTAAGTCTACTCTTTCCCTTTGTGGGTTTATACATCTGCCCTTATCCCCCACTTCCTAATTCCCCTGTAACCACCAGCTCTCCACCTGACCAAGGTTAGGTGGGAACTTCTTGCATAACAAGTCTCTTATGCTGGACCTATCCTCTCATGTGAGATTGAGTTCTCTGTTTTTTCCCCAGAAAGCTCCAGCATTATTTCCACAGATCGAGTTGGTGACTCTCAAACATATTGTTTTTGGATGCACCATTCCATCTATGAGATGCTATATCAGAGTGCCACGAGAGCCTCCTCCTTAGAACAGTATTTAAAATCCATGTTATAGTAACTGTGCACGTGAAGTCTTTGCACACTTTCTGAAATCCACAATGTGGTAAGTTCGCATGCTAGTGCTCTGCGTTCTTTCTAAAATCCTATATGGTGAGGGCTTTGCGCGGTTGCTTCGTGACCTTTCTTGAGTTGGTAAAAGCCCTGTTCATCTTGGGCGCCACTCCACCTATGTATCCTCGGATAAATATCTAAACAGGGTGTTGCTACTAGGGATCTGTTGAGACAGCTCTTTCAGCAAGCTTATGCAAGAGCAAACGGTAGCCCCAGTGTGACAGGCAAGACTTAGTATAAAATGCTAGGTTCTTTGTTGTATCCCTTTAAAGGAATCTTTCTTGATTCCAAGCCTTCAGCTCTACCCCGGGCCGTGGCCCTAACAAGTAAGTTTGGTATGTAGCCTAGGCCTTTGGCCGCAAGGGGTAATGTCACGACAGCCATCTAACATCCCAGGGGCAAATCCCATGGAAATTGTAGAGTTGGTATTTAGTGTTCGCCATGATTCTGGCCTGCACTCCCCTCAGCATGATGGCATGGGTATACTGTTCCCCATAGCGACCCCTAGAGGACGCAGTTTGAAGTTACCTTGAAAGTGAACGTCTCAGGTTACGAATGTAACCATGGTTCCCCGAGTAGGGATGAGACACTGCATCCTCTAATTCCCTGCCATGTTTCAGACGCAAGCTTCTGACGAAGAAGTGAATGACGTGTTCTCCCGACGCCTATTTATCCATAGTCACGCCGGTAGTGACATCAGGGGCTGTCGCCAGCCAACTCGTTGGTGTTTTTTCAATGTATGCTTCAAACACGGGTCACAACAAAGTGTTCCCCATAGTGACCCCTAGAGGACGCAGTGTGTCGTTCCCTACTCAGGGAACCATGATTACATTCGTAACCTGAGACCTTTATCATTAACACTTGTTTCTCTGGATAATGTTATATGAAGCACCATTATTTCAAACGAGTTTTATCTAAAGCCTGCCCTCTAAGAAATACTGAAAATATTTTTAAAAATTGTAGCAACATCTCCCCTTTTATCTTTTGTATTGTGGCTCATGTTTATAAAAGTAATTTTGGGGGCAGACTCATTAAAATGATGTAATCATCAGGTTTTAACCAGGTTTATATGGTGGGAATTACGTATATATTTTACCACTTTATAGAACAGAGAGTGATAGTAAGATAGCGATAGCTACGGAGCTACAATCACAACCCACTCCACAGCACTCTCATATGGAGTTCTTTACTTTCATTTCATACTTTCAATGGAAAAGAGCAGCCTGGACATTCTGCTAAACTTTTCATTTTGTGTTCCACAGAAGAAAGGAAGGCATGGGGATGGATGATTGCCTAATTTTCATATTTAGGTGAACTATCCCTGAAAAATACATACAATTTATAAGAAACCACCAGTGTGGATTTAATTTATATTAAAATTTTCTATATAATAGTAGGCAGCTTATTGCCTTAATATTTGCCAAATTTGTGAAATGTCAATGTAACACAGTACAAACTTCATATTCATCGGGAAGAAGGAGGCGGGAACCGGCAGACAATCAAAATGACTTTAATAATAAAATAAAAACAAAATAGCGCGGCAGCCCCTCAAGTACGACTGCCACGCACAAACAATATCAAAACACAAAATAAACCCAGGCCTGGTCCTCTCTCGTCCTTCACTGTCGTCGCTCCTGTTTTATATCCTTCCATCTCCTCTGTGGGACTCGAGACCGGTGGGTCAAGCAGGTGTCGCTCATTTCCAATCACTCCACTGGCCTCGCTCCGTTCCCACGGCTCTCGGACCCGACCCACTCGCCACAGTCAATTTAAAGGGACAGCTGAGCCAAAACTTAAAATTCTATCATCATTTACTCATCCTCAAGTTGTTCCAAACCAATGTTACTTACTTTTTTCCATAAAACACAAAATGAGATGTTTAGCAGAAAGTTCAGGTTGCTCCTTTTCATACAATGAAAGTAATTAGTGACCAGGTTTAAAAGAGCAGCACTGATATTCTACTGAGTTTCGTTTGTGAAAAAAATATACATAAGAAACTAATTACAAAATTCTTTGCTGTGAGTGTAAAAATCTTAAAATTAAAAATTAAATTTTTGTTTGCAAGTTGGTCTTTATCCACCAGGATGAAAGGTCTTTTTCTACTGGTCACTCTTGATTGAAGGAACTGGTTGGTCACACCCACTATGTTACATTATGCCGCGGCCAGTCTGACAGAAGCAAATGATGGTTGTAGCAATGGCAAACAACAGGTCGTTTACTGGCTAAGATAACTAATTTAACATTTTAAACTCAGGGACAAGTGAACTTAAATATTCCCTCTTCTTATGTGCTCCCAACTAAATACGTAATGTTAGATTAGTTCGGTGCCTTGCTCAAGGGCACCTAAGTCGTGGTATTGAAGGTGGAGAGAGAACTGTACATGCACTCCCCCCACCTACAATTCCTGACGGCCCAAGACTCAAACTCACAACCTTTCGATTGCCAGTCCGACTCTCTAACCATTAGGCCACGACTTCCCATTTCAACAAAATCATCTGTAATGTCAGTTGTAAGCATTTATCATACATTTTGTTAATAAAGCTCTGATAGTGCAGTAAAGTTGGTTTTAGGATTGATATCCACTACATATTCACCTAGGCTGCTTTAGGGACCGTCTGCAAATGTACCTCAGCACAAAACAATGTGTGTGAGTGTGTGTGTGTGTGTGTGTGTGTGTGTGTGTGTGTATGTGTGTGTGTGTGTGTGTGTGTGTGTGTGTGTGTGTGTGTGTGTGTGTGTGTGTGTGTGTGTGTGTGTGTACTGTACAAACAGTAAGGGAGATATTGGAAAACTCTCACCAGTATAGTAAGTCAATCTTGTAACTAGGAACACACTGCAACCGTTGAGAAATGTAAAACCCCCATTATTGTTTTATTACATTCATTTACACAAATGTAAAATTAAAAATTAAATTTATGCATTTAGCAGACGCTTTTATCCAAAGCGACTTACAGTGCATTCAGGCTATAAATTTTTACCTATCATGTTTCCCGGGAAATCGAACCCCCAACCTTGCACTTGATAAGGCAGTGCTCTACCAATTGAGCTACAGAAACACAAATAAATTTAAAGTATTTTTGTGCGGTACATACAGTAAGACCATGTTCACACAGCAGCAGAATATGGTTGTCAGTCCTGTATTTGAGTCCTTTATATGGTTACGTTCATACACAGTACAGTTATTTTCAGGCTTGACA
Organism: Carassius carassius; assembly: GCF_963082965.1. Classification (NCBI taxonomy): domain Eukaryota; kingdom Metazoa; phylum Chordata; class Actinopteri; order Cypriniformes; family Cyprinidae; genus Carassius; species Carassius carassius. Next base: position 18,738,742 of record NC_081795.1, on the reverse strand, counting down.
ACCGCATTCTGTTATCAAACTCACACCCATACATTTTCAGAATTCACAACTGCATTCTCTGGAAACACGCGCTGTATGAACGGAACAGGACTGGACAGCTAGTCTTTCACGTCATACAGTGCAGAGAGAGCAGCAAATGTGTGTTTCTACTTCGTGTTTCTTGTTTTCATGTGTGGTTTCAGTAACTTACAGTGGCAGAGAAATGAGCTGTGTGTCATCTGAAAGTTTTAGATCCAGTCTCCACTGGAGTTGCTCCCATCAGTTTTTGTTTTTACGCATGACTCAACCAAATATAAAAGCTGCTATCGGTTGATGAAGATTTGACGGATGTACTTGCGGCTCGATTGGACTCTTGCCATGCTTTCAGTTTTATGGACGTCGCCATCTTTGATTTTACTTTGGTCACTGTTGCTATGTTTACTGGTACTTGACTTCCATTGCACATTCATACAGACAGCATTAACGTAGACTAATTGTGCAAAATCTCTCCTGTAGTAAGTCAGTCTTGTATCTAGGAACATACTACAAACTTTGGAACATGAAAAAAATCCTACTGTTAAATGACTGTTGTAAGGGAAACAGGTCAATTTAGCTCAAAGGGAATCATTAAAGATTTTAAAGGGAATTTGAACAGAATCACTGTTTTATGGCTGATCACTGAGACGGCCAGTGATTCATTGAACGAGCTGTATAACATCAACTCTGCAATGGATATTAATGTCCAAATTATAGTGAAAACAATATTAATTAGCACAGTAACAACATCAGCAGTTTAAGACATTAACTTGCAATCACAAAACATAAGATACTTCTCTTTTCAATAAGAATATGGCTTTATTAGATAAATCTAAGACATATAAACTAATCTAACACATACGCACTTGCACTCACACATTCACACAAGTTGCAGGAAGAGAGAAAGTTAGGAAATAATGAGTTTCAGAGAATGAAAATGTGAAATCCCAAGTTTACAGCAATGCGTGAAATTTCATAGACATGAACAGCCATCAATCAATTAATTAACCATTGCATAGAGTTCCTCAATAAGGTTAAAATTATATTAGATAGCTATACCAGTTTAGATCAGAGTCTGGAGGTAAGTTACTTGCATTTCCTGTTTAAAGAGGGTTCCCTTTGTTGTCTCAAAAAGGGGGCTTACTGAGGTTGCTGATTGGCTGGAAGTTCAGTCGTTGAAGTGACGGTTTGGGGAGCCCGTGGTTGGGTGTTGGCTGACAATGCGGAGTTGAAGTTGCGGCTGGTTGAAGTTTCAGATGGGCACTCGAGGTTGGACTCTGAAACACAGTGTTTGACAAAACTAAACTCAGGAAAAGTAAAGAAACTTAAGTAAAACAATAGAAGTAAAGTTTGACGAGACTAGGTGGTGTTTCTTTTCATCGTGGCTAAGTAGCAGCAGGCGTGCAGTCTGAAGCATGCTGGAACCACGCTCAAAGAATGCAAAAAGTGATGACTAAAAGCAAAAGCTAAAAGCAGGCATGACTAAAAGCAAAAGCTAAAAAGCAAAAGATAAAAGCCTAATTTGATGGTGTCCTGAGTATTTAAACTGGCCTTTCGGCCACACCTCACGTGTTGTTTTGACCAATTATATATTGTCTGTGTTCTGGGTGTTGCAATGTTTGTCCTGCTGTTCATAAAACATGTTATCTTATCAATCACGTGATCCGAATTTTCCCGCTCTTGCAGGGTATAATTTTGGACATGATTCCTATAACAAGAATATGATACATTTGACAAATAATTGGTGGTCAGAAACGTTCAAACACAAAAGATTCAAACACACACATGCTAAACATGAATATGAAACCTTAAGCTATTCAATAGTTATTAAAAAGACATACACAACAAGTGATTAGAAACATGATAGTCAAATGTGTGGGTTACATATATAATATGGAGTTAAGCAATGGACTGATTCCTTTATAAGTCTTTTTTTCATTTCGGTGCATCCACATCTGTGAAAGACATAAGGCCGTTCTGTGAAGACTGTGGAGAGGTTAAAAGGTCCCCTTAAAGAAATTTCAGGCTGGTTCTTTTCTTCTAGATGGGGGAAGTGTATCCAAAGAACTTGTGATCATGATTACTATCATGGGTTTACATGTGATGGTCATTGTGACGAGTGGGGCAGGGCCGAGAGCCGTGGGAATGAAGCGAGGCCGGTGGAGTGATTGGAAATGAGCGACACCTGCGACACTCACCGTTCTCGAGTCCCACGGAGGAGATTGGAAGGATACAAAAGAGGAGCGATGACAGTGAAGGACGAGAGAGGACGAGGCCTGGGCTTTGTTTTGTGTTGGTTTTTGTTTGTGCGCGACAGTCGTCCACGAGGGGCTGTCATGCTGTTTTGTGTTTATTTGGTTCCTCTTCGGGAACTCGAGCTGCGTTGAGAATGTTTGGGGAAACACCTCTAGCGTGACGTCTCTGAATAACATGTGTAATCAGTCCAATGGAAGGGCGAGACGTCAAAGGCGGGTGACGTCAGAGATCAGGAAACATAAAAGCATGAGCGGCGAAGCTGGTAATCAGCCTTCTGTTTTCAGCAAGCACTCTCTGTCTGTGTCAGTTGCTATCTGTTTGTGAGTCTTATTTAGTGTCGTTTGTCCACTCATAAGCTCCATTTGTCAAAGCTTCAATCAAGAGAAGTTTTGGGCGAGTGCAGGCAGCGTTCAGGCTGTGTGGTTTTCCTGCCAGCAAGAAAAAAAAAAAAAAAAAGGGTAGGGACACACGCAGCTCGTGTGTTGTCTGCTTGAGAGTGAAGCATGCAGTGTCAGCTCTTGGGGGAGTTGATGGCTGCGATGCCAGTCTTTTGCTTCACTCTCAGAAGGCTCTCTTTGTTAAGCGGTCCGCTCTCGCCGGGCACGCTCCAAGGATTTTGTCCGTGCATGCGATCTTGCAGTTGCGGTTGCGCTGCTGCTGAAGCACGGCGGCGACCGTGATAGCGAGAATCGCACATGATCTGGCGAACGGGTTGGAGACGGCTCGCCCTATCTCCACTCGTGTTCACTAGATCTAGAGCTCGTTCTCGAGGCTTGGAAACCCACGCTGCGGTTTCTTCATCCTCAGAGGCAGAGCTCACTCCAGCATTCATCTTTCTCTGAGGAGATTGATGTTGTTTGTGTGACTGAGTAAAAAAATAATAATAACAATAGTAATAATAAAATAAAAAAGACATGCGAGCTGCCGAGGCAACAATTGTATTAAATTGTTGTGTTTTTATGTGAGTTTTTCTACACCAGACCGTGTTGACTCGTCTGGCTGTTGACTACATTTAATTCTGTGGAATAAAATTACATATTTATCTGACTATGTGAAGTTAGATGTGCAAGGGCTCTAGGGATGTAATTTCCTGTGTGAGAACATGTGTTTACCTCTCTTCCTCTGAGGAGGTTGAGGCGGTCAGGTGCTGCTGGGCGGAGCAGTCCCAAACGTGTTCCAGCCCCTCGTGCCGGGGGTGTCACTTTTGTACTCCGCAGACGCTAGAGTCAGAGTGGTGCTCCCAGGCCGAAGGCTTCTAGTGGAAAGCAGTTCTGCAGACCGTCGTTTTGAGGGCCAGCTCCCTCTGGGGAAGAGTGGTGGACACCGCATTATATGGTGCCTGTCTCTCCTCAGTGCCCTCAGGAGATTGTTCTGCCAACCCTGCCGGTGTTCGAGGGCACATCGGTGAATGTAAATGCCGACCAGTTTTCAAAAGAGCAGCATACTGACATATTGCTTAATATCTCATTTTGTATTCTACAGAAGGTTCTACAAAAAGTCATTGGACCAACATGGGAATAAGTTAATGATGACATCATTTTCATATGTAGGTGAGCTTGTCCCTGGAAAATACATAAAAATGTGTTAGACACCATCAGTGTTTTAGCTCAGCGTTGAAACATGAAGCGCAATTCTGATTTTAATGGAATGGAACAAAATATCTGCTTTTTTTGGAGGTAGATATACTCTCTTTGATTCTTGCATTTTTCAGGATTAAATGTATTATTTATAGATATGTGCAATTATTATCAGGGAAATATGGTGATGTGAGGTACATGCAGTTATGAGGTTTGCTCTCATTAAAGTGAAATAAAATAATTTGAATAAATAATAATGACCCAGAAACATCCATTCAGCCTAATAATGATTAGAAGGTGGAGGGTAATTTTATGTAATATTAATCTTTAAATGTTGCCAATTGCATCAGGAGTTGTATAGACTAAAGGATTTTTAAGTCTGTGTGATAATTTCACCGTATCTCTACAAAAGTGCTTTCTCTGTTGCTAGTAGAAGATGTTTACTTACGCATATTAATATGTATGCAAGCATCTCCGGTGCCTACTGCTTCTTTTTCAAAATCACCTTGGGCTTGATCTACACAAACAGCTGAATCAGCTCTCAGCACTGGCTGCTATTCTCAAAGTCAAGCGTTGTTTGTTCCAGGATTCCCATCTTAAAAGCTTCGTTTGAGTTCACAAAAAAGCCTAGATGAAGGCTTTAAAAAAAAATAATGAATTTATTAATACAATTTAGTTTATTTTCTATTTATAGATTTGTAAATAAAATTGGAAACCTCTCCCTTTTCCTTGCTAAGAGAAATGGGTACATTTAGAAAATAAAGGTGCACAAAAGTTGTAGAAGTCATTGTAGCCGTTGTACAGTATGTGTAAACATAATGGATATTACACTCCAAAAGTAAGTGTGTGTGTGTGTGTGTGTGTGTGTGTGTGTGTGTGTGTGTGTGTGTGTGTGTGTGTGCGTGTGTGTCATTCTTATCAGTGAAGTACAGAATCTGTTACTTGTTTTATTAGTTGTGCACAAAAATGAAAATCGCAATAATGACAATAAAAACTATTAAGTGGTTGTGAAGGAAATTTTTAAATCAAAAATTTTAATCAATAAATCATAACGTACTCAAATACTAATGTAACTTTAGTTCCATGAGATACGGGAACGAGTAATGCATCTGCTAAAGACACTATGGGAACACAGTACAATCATGCTGTGCTAAGGCATAGGAATGACTTTATAAATATTATAACTTGTCACATTCGGTGAGACAGGAAACCACAGAGATAGAACCAATTGCAGGTAAGTTTTTATTAAAGGGTAAATCCAAATGAATAACAGTCCAGGCAGGGGTCGAAACCAAAACATCCATCCAAACATGAACAGAACAAGAAGACAAGGCACGGGCAAGACAGATTGACGGACATGAATTCACAACGACTCCGTGACACATACTAAGACAGACTGGGTTAAATACACAAGGAGAGACAAACGCTAATGGGAAATTGGCAGAGTGAGATAATTGATAACTAGTGACAGCTGGGTGCACTGATTAGGCAGGGACGTGAGGAATGTGACTAATGAAGTGACAGACACAGTGGGGAAAGGAGGACATCTAGTGGAAACCCAGGGAACACAACCCAGACACTGTGACACTACCCCTTCCCCCCCCCTCTACGGAGCGGCTTCCAGACGCTCCACGACAGACAAAAAACAGAGACCAGGAGGGAGGCGGACAGGTGGAGGCTCAGGGGGAGGGATGGAGGGACAGGGAAAAAAAACACAGGGAACAGACACCAGAAGTGTAAACATAAACCAGGGAGACCAGGAGGGAGGTGGACCGGAGGAGGTTCAGGGGGAGGGACGGAGGGCCAGGCTAACAGAGAGGAACAGGAACAGGAGTGAACACAAAAACAAAAAGCAAAAAATAACATGAAGCCCCCCAGGGCGGAGCAGAAGACCACCACAACCGTGTGGTCAGGGCAGAAGCCCCCCCAGGGCGGAGCAGAAGACCACCATGTCCGTGTGGTCAGGGCCGAAGCCCCCCAGGGCGGGGCAGAAGACCACCACAACCATGTGGTAGGGGCGGAAGCCCTCCAGGGCGGAGCGGAAGACCACCACAACCGTGTGGTCAGGGCGTAAGCCCTCCAGGGCGGAGCAGAAGACCACTACAACCTTGGGATCGAGGCCGGAGTCCCCCAGGGCAGAGCAGAAGACCAGCACATCCTTGTGGTCGAGGCCAGAGTCCCCCAGGGCAGAGCAGAAGACCACCACATCCTTGTGGTCAAGGCTGGAGTTCCCCAGGGCGGAGCAGAAGACCACCACTTCCGTGCGGCCGGATCAACAGGACGACGAAACTCTAGTAATTCCATGGTGTCTCCATGGTGATCGGTGCTGACCCGGCTCTGCTCATGAAGATTATTGGTGACTTGCATCTGTTCATGAAGGTCCCCGGTGACTTGACTCAGTCCTTGAAGATCACCGGCGACTTGACTCAGTCCTTGAAAATCACCAGTGACCTGATCCGACTCTGAAAGGTCCGCGATGACTAGTCTTGTCTCTGGGCAGTCCATGGTACCTAGCCCTGGCTCTGGAAGGTCATCGGTGACTGGCCCTGGCTCTGGAGGGTCATCGGTGACTAACCCTGACTCTGGAGGGTCATTGGTGACTAGCCCTGACTCTGGAGGGTCATTGGTGACTAGCCCTGACTCTGGAGGGTCATCGGTGACTAGCCCTGACTCTGGAGGGTCATTGGTGACTAGCCCTGTCTCTGGAGGGTCATCAGTGACTAGCCCTGACTCTGAAGGGTACACGAAACCCTGACATGACTCTGGAAAGTCCACGGGCACCTGCCTCGACTCTGGAAGGTCAACCGGAACCTGCCCTGACTCTGGAGGGTCAACCGGAACCTGACTCGACTCTGGAGGATCAATAGGAACCTGACTCGACTCTGGAGAGTTCACTGGAACCTGACTCGACTCTGTGGGGTCAACAGGAACCTGACTCGACTCTGGAGGGTCCATTGGAACCTGACTCGCCTCCGGAGAGTTCACTGGAACCTGACTCGACTCTGGAGAGTTCACTGGAACCTGACTCGACTCTGGAGAGTTCACTGGAACCTGACTCGACTCTGGAGAGTTCACTGGAAACTGACTCGACTCTGGAGAGTTCACTGGAATCTGACTCGACTCAGGGGAGTTCACTGGCACCTGACTCGACTCTGGAGAGTTCACTGGAATCTGACTCGACTCTGTGGGGTCAACAGGAACCTGACTCGACTCTGGGAGGTCAGCTGTAGTTGTCATCCTGTGCAGCGGTGCTGGGCAAGCCGCTATCTTGGACCATGACTCTGGACAGACGGCCATCTTGTGCTGTGGTGCTGGGCTGGCGACCATCGTGTACTGTGGCGCTGGACTGGTGGCCAACTTGGGCATTGGCGCTGGGTTAGCGGCCATCTTGTGCTGTGATGCTTGGCCAGTGACCATCCCATGCTGTGGTACTGGGCCGGCGGCCATTTTGTGCTGTGGCGCTGGATTGGCGGCCATCTTGGGCCATGACTCTGGACAGGTGGCCATCTTAGGCCGTGGCTCTGGAACAATGGCCATCTTGGGCATAGGCGCTGGGTTAGCGGCCATCTTGGGCTGTGGCGCTAGCTCAGCAGCCATGACGTGAACAGTCTTGGGAATCTCTAGGATCCTTGACAGCATGGAGAAATAGTCCAAAAACGTGTCAGCGGCCAGCTTGGGAGTTGGCGCTGAACTGGCGGCTATCTTGCACCGTGGCGCTGGACTGGTGATCACTTTGTGCTGTGGCGCTGGACTGGCGTCCATCCTGCCTTGTTGCGCTGGACTAGCGGACATCATGGGCAGTGGCGCCACCATGGCGGGCGTGCGCTTCTTCTCTCCTCTCCATCCGCCATGGTGAGATGGTGGCTCTGACCCATTCCACACGAGCCCCGGGTCGAAGGGCGGCCATGGTTGAGAGCGATGCTGAGTCTCCTCTCGACCACTCCCTCCTCGGCGACCTCCCCTGGTCCCCCGGAAATCCACCAGGCGAGTTCATGGGCAGACATACCGCTGGTTCTTACTGTGACAGAGTCGTTCAGTCACGTTCGGTGAGACAGGAAACCACAGAGATAGAACCAATTGCAGGTAAGTCTTCATTAAAGGGTTAATCCAAAAGAATAACAGTCCAGGCAGGGGTCGAAACCAAAACATCCATCCAAACATAAACAGAACAAGAAGACAAGGCACGGGCAAGACAGATTGACGGACATGAATTCACAACGACTCCGTGACACATACTAAGACAGACCGGGTTAAATACACAAGGAGAGACAAACGCTAATGGGAAATTGGCAGAGTGAGATAATTGATAACTAGTGACAGCTGGGTGCACTGATTAGGCCCTGCCTTGAGGAATGTGACTAATGAAGTGACAGACACAGTGGGGAAAGGAGGACATCTAGTGGAAACCCAGGGAACACAACCCAGACACTGTGACACTACCCCCCCCCCCCTCTACGGAGCGGCTTCCAGACGCTCCACGACAGACAAAAAACAGAGACCAGGAGGGAGGCATACAGGTGGAGGCTCAGGGGGAGGGATGGAGGGACAGGGAAAAAAAACACAGGCAACAGACACCAGAAGTGTAAACATAAACCAGGGAGACCAGGAGGGAGGTGGACCGGAGGAGGTTCAGGGGGAGGGACGGAGGGCCAGGCTAACAGAGAGGAACAGGAACAGGAGTGAACACAAAAACAAAAAGCAAAAAATAACATGAAGCCCCCCAGGGCGGAGCAGAAGACCACCATAACCGTGTGGTCAGGGCAGAAGCCCCCCAGGGCGGAGCAGAAGACCACCACGTCTGTGTGGTCAGGGCCGAAGCCCCCCAGGGCGGGGCAGAAGACCACCACAACCGTGTGGTCGGGGCGGATGCCCTCCAGGGCGGAGCGGAAGACCACCACAACCGTGTGGTCAGGGCGGAAGCCCTCCAGGGCGGAGCAGAAGACCACCACAACCTTGTGATCGAGGCCGGAGTCCCCCAGGGCAGAGCAGAAGACCACCACATCCTTGTGGTCGAGGCCAGAGTCCCCCAGGGCAGAGCAGAAGACCACCACATCCTTGTGGTCAAGGCTGGAGTTCCCCGGGGCGGAGCAGAAGACCACCACATCCTTGTGGTCGATGCACAAAGCCCCCAGGGCGGATCAGAAGACCACCACTTCCGTGCGGCCGGATCAACAGGACGACGAAACTCTGGTAATTCCATGGTGTCTCTACTGGACTCCAGAAGATCGGTGCTGACCCGGCTCTGCTCATGAAGATTATTAGTGACTTGCATCTGTTCATGAAGGTCCCCGGTGACTTGACTCAGTCCTTGAAGATCACCGGCGACTTGACTCAGTCCTGACACTGTGACATAACTTCCATAAACAAGCAATGCCCATAGGGAAGTTAACAATAACTCAAGGCTAAAATAGGGGCTGAACTCCCTGAGGTCACACCCTTCCTGGTTATTCGTTCCAGAGTACTCATGCATCTTCGGCTCCCCAGGGTTTGGGAGCTGACGAGTAAATTAATACCAGAGAGCTTGAGCGTGATACGGTCAAAGGCTCTCTGTCAGACTTGTTTGTGTAACACAGCGTGTGTCTCTCCAAGCAGAAAGGACCCTGGCCTGCAAGGCCGGGACTTCCAGGTTATAAAACCTAGCAAATGTGAATGGCGAGGCCCAGCCGGCCACCTCACAAATTTCAGCAATGGACACACCGCTAGACCATGCCCAAGACAAGCCGATTCCTCTGGTGGAATGGGCCCATACTCTGAAGGGAGATTGTAAGCCCAAGAGTAAGCTATTTAATTCAATTCAATTCAAGTTTATTTTTGCATAGTGCTTTTTACTATACAAATCGATGCAAAAAAACTTCACAGAAAATTTATCAGTGGTGACTGTCTGTTTATGTACACATGGCATAAATGTACAGAAAAATCTATTAAAGACATAATCAAACAGACAATGAACAATACAGAAATTATCAAGCAGACAATGAAAACAGCAATTATTATATGATTCAATATATATGATTTTTAGAGCTCTGATGGGGCAGAGCAGGGATAACTCTCTGTCCTCTTCAGAGGGAGGAAGCACAGAGATCGCAATGACCTGTGCTCTGAATGGAGTGGAGATTACCTTGGGTACTAAACATGCCTTGGTTTCAGGACTACCTTAGAGTCGTTAGGCCTGAATTCCAGACAGACAGGGCAAATGGAAAGTGCCTGCAGGTCTCCTATTTGCTTTACCGATGCTAGTGCCAGAAGCAGAGCAGTCTTCAGCGACAGTGAACGATGGATGGTAGACTATAGCGGCTCAAAAGGGGGGCCCTTCAAGGGCCCTCAGTACAGTGGGCAGATCACAAAAGAAAAATCTTTTATCTGCACTGTTGTTCACTTCATTGATTTGCACTATATCTGTCATTTGCCTTGCACTGCTTTATTTAACTTTATTTTTTATTTTATTATATGCCTTTTATTTTACATTCCCTTATTGTATAGTTGTATCTACATTTTATATTTGATCTAGATTTTTTTAGGCTTTAATGTTAATGTTATCTGTATGCACCGGGGTCTGAGAGTAACACAATTTCGATTCTCTGTATGTATGTACTGTACATGTGGTAATTGGCAATAAAGCAAACTTGAACTTGAACTTGAACATGAATGGACAGAGAGGGGGTGGTGTGTATTCAGCCTCCTGGCACTCCTCAAAAAGCGGACAACCGCACTGTTCCAGAAGCAGAAATACATTGTTTTTCGTTCCTGTTGCTTTAAACTTCTGTTTTGGTTCTGATTGTCAAGTTCATTGTGATGAAATCATGCATTTTAAACCATATTTAAACTTCTGATATACGGTTTTCTGAGTGCAAACACCCAAAGCACATGGACAGAAAGCGGCTGTCACTGCTCTCTTGTCTTCTCTGAGGCTGGGACTCTAAATATTGTTTTGTGCTCATCTGTACAGTCAAAGGCATAAGTTAGCATGTTTGCTCAAACTTTCACCATGGCATTAGAACTGGTACATCCCTTTGTTGCTTGCGAAATCAAAATGACAGCAACATGGGTGTAAACCGGTATAAACTTACAGATTAAGGGGCAGTAATATTATAATGAGATTCCTTTGCCATGTCACCAAGGGAGCGCAATCAGATGCGCTTGTTTTCTCAGATGCTTGCAGAAAAATGCTTACCAAAACAAAGTTACAGGGTAAATCTTTTTGACTTTACCTTGGTTAGTAGATGCACTGGGGACCTGATTATAGCACTTAAAAAAAAATAAAAGTCAGATTTTCATGATATGTCACCTTTAAGGGTGGGTGGCATATAACAGACAGGACTATAGCCTTTGAAGTCATGTATAAAAATAGCTCGTAAAAGGAGTGTCAATGGTCCATTTGAGAGATAGGTGGCTTTAATGCACTTATAAGTGTGTGATTTGCCCTAAAAGAAGAAAAAGAAGACGTGTTCCGTGTTCAGGACAGTCTGGACATTGGGGGTTGAGGTAAAAAACTACATAAATACTGTTCAGTTTCTTGCACAGACCAATCGTTTTGTCTCTTTACACATCCATGTATCGTCATGAGCCACAGGGTTTAATTTGCTTTTGTTTGTGAATGTTTTTTGTTTGTTTTTTTTACTCTTAAAACCGTAATTCCAATTCACTTCCATTATATGACTGACAGACTGCAATGGTTTGAGTTAAAAATCTATGTTTGTTTTCTACTGAAGAAACAATATCGCCTACATCTTGGATGCCCTGGGGCTAAGCAGATAAACATCACATTTTCATTCTTGGGTGAACTATACCTATAACTCAAATGACTACTCAAAAGAAATGAGTAGTTTCTCTCTTTTGAAAATGTTTTATTTTTTTCCCGCTATAACAGTGGTTGGCTGCTTGGGTGCATGAACGGGCCCTGAGCCTGGTGTGTTGCACTCCTCAGCTCCCTGAGTGTCACGGGGTACAGGCCAGACTCATCCGTAGAACCACTCGTCCAGATGGTGGAGACCACTCTAAACCCAGCTCTTCGACCGATTTTGAGAGGATAAGGAGAAGCTCGGCATCCATCCAGTGTTTGGTGGTGCTGTGTGTGTACAACGGCAAGCTTCCACGTGGGATTTTCCCGAGCAGGAAGCGCACTCCGTGCGGCCGTCTTCGGTGTGCAAGGGAGACCCACACAAACCACAGTTATAGCGTGGCATTTGCAGCATTGCCAAGCTGTCTTAGTAAGCTCTATTAGAATCGCCGGATGGTGGCAGGGGAAACTGCTGCGTCGCTGAGGTGGTGGAGAAGCGGGTCAGCCGAGGTCCCAATCCAGCTGTGAGGCCTGAAAACGGTGAGCAGGCTTCAGAATTAATGTAGAGCGTAGAGTATTTTTTTAATACACTGCATGAACCAATGGCTGTGCAGTTTCACTGCATGATTGAAAAAGGCTTCAGTTACCGTCTTTAGCAGATGCAGTATGAGTGAAATATCAATAGGGAACTAATGCTTCCTTTTCTCTGAAGGCCTAGCCTTTAAATACATTTTTAGGGAACAGAAATGTTCTACTCTTTGTAGTGTAAAAACAATTAAACAAGGGCTAGATGTCTGTCTGAAAATACTAAAACGATACAATCTCATGATTTGAGGGTCAAGCTTAAATAATCAGTAACAGGGGTTGCATGTCAACTAGATGAGCAACAGAGACTGATCCCTTTTGAAGACCTCATCATCTCAATGACCATCGACACAAGACCACAGGAACCAAGTCCTTCGCACCTGTGTTGCAGCCTGGAATTAAACCACGCCATGCTGGTTTCATCTGGCCAGAGGAAAACTGGACCCCAGACTAAGCCTGGTTTTTCCCAAGGTTTTTTCTAAATTTCTGTCACCGATGGAGTTTAGGTTCCTTGCCACTGTCGCCTTTGGCTTTCTTAGTTGGGGACACTTGACCAATTTCACAGACACTATTGGAAGACAGCTGAACTGGATGATGGCATGACTGAATCATCGATGAATGACTTTAGCTGTTATTTTCTTCTTGCATTATTGACTAACTATTTTATAAAGCACTATACAAATAAAGGTGACTTGACTTAACTTGCCATGTAAGTGAACCAATCATATTAGAGGAAAATAATGTATTTTGACTTGGTGTTACATTTCCTATTACCTTTCTTATATAAACTGTTGTATCCTTTATGCTGGGGAATCTCTGTGTTTGAAATTAGGTAATCTGGGCCATGGTTAAAGCATGTCAAAGGGCAATGAAATGGACAAAATGCTGACTTTTGTGTAAGACCTTAAATGCATTAAAAACTTTTCATTGTTGTATAGCCTAAATTTCATAGCATGAAAAACGGTGACAGCAATGCTTTACATGAGAATTAGTAAAGTAAAATGCCTATAAACAAGAAAGAATAAAGATAAAGATGACAATGAGAATTTTTTTTTTACTGTTACCACATTGTAAAATGAAACTAATAAAAGTAACATCTCTCACCTTTGCTTTTAACTGTGTTGAGAAACTAAGAATGAATAACTGTGATTTTTCTGATAAAAAAAAATGTGATTGCACTTTAAAAAATGTCATGTTCATTCATTCATTCATTTGTTCATTCAAAGCAGCTCCAGGTTTGCTGTGCTTGTTTGTAGGGATGCACAATTTAGACTAACAAACAAACTAACTAACTGAATAAATCATTTTATTCCACTGTACCACTGTAACATTACAATACTAATATTTATGACTTCTTTAACAAGCTGCTCATGTCTATCTTATATTTATTTTATAATAGACTTTGTGATTTGCTAATTTCTCTAAGCCATCCCTTACCAAAAAGTATACTTCATGTTTATTTTATTAAGTACACTTAAGTCAAGTATATTTTAAGTATGCTTTATGTAGTATTTATACTAATATCAGTGTTCTAGCAGTATACTTATAAGTGTACTTTTTCAATACTCATTAGGACTAAATTGGCCCTCTTTCCAGTAAATAAAAGTATACTTTTATATACTGGAAAGTGGGCCAATTTAGTCCTAATGAGTATTGAAAAAGTACACTTATAAGTATACTTTGAAAACACTTATAGATATCATCAAATCACTTATAGCAAACTTTGAAAACACAACTAGTTTACATCTATACTTTTAGTTTGTAATGCAAAAAAGCTAACTTATAACTATACAGAGATTTTACTAATAAAATACTTGTAGCTTTTTTAATACATTTTGAAGTATCTCAGTTAACTACTAGTAGTTTTATATTGCAAGTATACTCGTAAGTTTTCTTTAAGTGAACTTAACATCATACTTTAAGTATACTACTAAGTCCCTATTTAGGTTTTTATTTATATATAAATAAATGGACACACCGCTAGACCATGCCCAAGACAAGCCGATGCCTCTGGTGGAATGGGCCCATACTCTGAAGGGAGATTGTAAGCCCAAGGTAGAGTAAGCTTTTTAATTCTGGGGCGGCAGTGGCTCAGTGGTTCATGTAGGTTGTCTACAAACCGGAAGGTTGGTGGTTCAATCCCCGGCTCCACCTGACCAAGTGTCGAGGTGTCCTTGAGCAAGACACCTTACCCCAGCTGCTCCCGACGAGCTGGATGGCGCCTTGAATGGCTGACACCGCAGTTGGTGTGTGAATGGGTGAATGTGAGGCAACTTGTAAAGCGCTTTGGATGGCCATGTGGTCTGTTGAAAGCGCTATATAAATGCAGTCCATTTACCATTTACCAATTCAATTTAATTCAAGTTTATTTTTGCATAGTGCTTTTTACTATACAAATCGATGCAAAAATACTTCACAGAAAATGTATCAGTGGTGACTGTCTGTTTATGTACACATGGCATAAGTGTACAGAAAAATCAATTAAAGACATAATCAAACAGACAATGAACAATACAGCAATTATCAAGCAGACAATGAAAACAGCAATTATTATATGATTCAATTAAAATTTGGTAAGCCTAAGGTGTAAACCGGTATAAACTTACAGATTAAGGGGCAGTAATATTATAATGAGATCCCTTTGCCATGTCACCAAGGGAGCGCAATCAGATGTGCTTGTTTTCTCAGATGCTTGCAGAAAAAGGCTTACCAAAACAAAGTTACAGGGTAAATCTTTTTCACTTTACCTTGGTTAGTAGATGCACTGGGGACCTGATTATAGCACTTAAAAAAAAATAAAGGTCAGATTTTCATGATATGTCACCTTTAAGGGTGGGTGGCATATCACAGACAGGACTATAGCCTTTGAAGTCATGTATAAAAATTGCTCTGAAAAGGAGTGTCAATGGTCCATTTGAGAGATAGGTGGCTTTAATGCACTTATAAGTGTGTGATTTGCCCTAAAAGAAGAAAAAGAAGACGTGTTCCGTGTTCAGGACAGTCTGGACATTGCGGGTTGAGGTAAAAAACTACATAAATACTGTTCAGTTTCTTGCACAGACCAATCGTTTTGTGTCTTTACACATCCATGTATCATCATGAGCCACAGGGTTTAATTTGCTTTTGTTTGTGAATGTTTTTTGTTTGTTTTTTTACTCTTAAAACCATAATTCCAATTCACTTCCATTATATGACTGACAGACTGCAATGGTTTGAGTTAAAAATCTATCTTTGTTTTCTACTGAAGAAACAATATCACCTACATCTTGGATGCCCTGGGGCTAAGCAGATAAACATCACATTTTCATTCTTGGGTGAACTATACCTATAACTCAAATGACTACTCAAAAGAAATGAGTAGTTTCTCTCTTTTTGAAAATGTTTTATTTTTTCCCGCTATAACAGTGGTTGGCTGCTTGGGTGCATGAACGGGCCCTGAGCCTGGTGTGTTGCACTCCTCAGCTCCCTGAGTGTCACGGGGTACAGGCCAGACTCATCCGTGGAACCACTCGTCCAGATGGTGGAGACCACTCTAAACCCAGCTCTTCGACCAATTTTGAGAGGATAAGGAGAAGCTCGGCATCCATCCAGTGTTTGGCGGTGCTGTGTGTGAACAACGGCAAGCTTCCATGTGGGATTTTCCCGAGCAGGAAGCGCACTCCGTGTGGCTGTCTTCGGTGTGCAGGGGAGACCCACACAAACCACAGTTATAGCGTGGCATTTGCAGCATTGCCAAGCTGTCTTAGTAAGCTCTATTAGAATCGCCGGATGGTGGCAGGGGAAACTGCTGCGTCGCTGAGGTGGCGGAGAAGCGGGTCAGCCGAGGTCCCAATCCAGCTGTGAGGCCTGAAAACGGTGAGCAGGCTTCGGAATTAATGTAGAGCATTTTTTTTTATACACTGCATGAACCAATGGCTGTGCAGTTTCACTGCATGATTGAAAAAGGCTTCAGTTACCGTCTTTAGCAGATGCAGTATGAGTGAAATATCAATAGGGAACTAATGCTTCCTTTTCTCTGAAGGCCTAGCCTTTAAATACATTTTTAGGGAACAGAAATGTTCTACTCTTTGTAGTGTAAAAACAAGTAAATAAGGGCTAGATGTCTGTCTGAAAATATTAAAACGATACAATCTCACGATTTGAGGGTCAAGCTTAAATAATCAGTAACAGGGGTTGCATGTCAACTAGATGAGCAACAGAGACTGATCCCTTTTGAAGACCTCATCATCTCAATGACCATCGACACAAGACCACAGGAACCAAGTCCTTCGCACCTGTGTTGCAGCCTGGAATTAAACCACGCCATGCTGGTTTCATCTGGCCAGAGGAAAACTGGACCCCAGACTAAGCCTGGTTTTTCCCAAGGTTTTTTCTAAATTTCTGTCACCGATGGAGTTTAGGTTCCTTGCCACTGTCGCCTTTGGCTTTCTTAGTTGGGGACACTTGACCAATTTCACAGACACTATTGGAAGACAGCTGAACTGGATGATGGCATGACTGAATCATCAATGAATGACTTTAGCTGTTATTTTCTTCTTGCATTATTGACTAACTATTTTATAAAGCACTATACAAATAAAGGTGACTTGACTTAACTTGCCATGTAAGTGAACCAATCATTAGAGGAAAATAATGTATTTTGACTTGGTGTTACATTTGCTATTACCTTTCTTATATAAACTGTTGTATCCTTTATGCTGGGGAATCTCTGTGTTTGAAATGAGGTAATCTGGGCCATGGTTAAAGCATGTCAAAGGGCAATGAAATGGACAAAATGCTGACTTTTGTGTAAGACCTTAAATGCATTAAAAACTTTTCATTGTTGAATAGCCTAAATTTCATAGCATGAAAAACGGTGACAGCAATGCTTTACATGAGAATTAGTAAAGTAAAATGCCTATAAACAAGAAAGAATAAAGATAAAGATGACAATGAGAATTTTCTTTTTTTTTTTTTTTTACTGTTACCACATTGTAAAATGAAACTAATAAAAGTAACATCTCTCACCTTTGCTTTTAACTGTGTTGAGAAACTAAGAATGAATAACTGTGATTTTTCTGATAAAAAAAATGTGATTGCACTTTAAAAAAATGTAATGTTCATTTATTCATTCATTTGTTCATTCAAAGCAGCTCCAGGTTTGCTGTGCTTGTTTGTAGGGATGCACAATTTAGACTAACAAACTAACTTACTAACTAAATGAATAAATCATTTTATTTCACTGTACCACTGTAACATTACAATACTAATATTTATGACTTTTTAACGAGCTGCTCATATCTATCTTATATTTATTTTATTTAATCATAGACTTTGAGATTTGCTAATTTCTCTAAGCCATCCCTTACCAAAAAGTATACTTCATGTTTATTTTATTAAGTACACTTAAGTCAAGTATATTTTAAGTATGCTTTATGTAGTAATTATACTAATATCAGTGTTCTAGTAGTATACTTATAAGTGTACTTTTTCAACACTCATTAGGACTAAATTGGCCCACTTTCCAGTAAATAAAAGTATACTTTTAAGTATACTTTCAGTATAACAGTAGTAAACTTTGAGAACACAACTAGTTTACATCTATACTTTTAGTTTGTAATGCAAAAAAGCTAACTTATAACTATACAGAGATTTTACTAATAAAATACTTGTAGCATTTTTAGTACACTTTGAAGTATCTCAGTTAACTACTAGTAGTTTTATAATGCAAGTATACTCGTAAGTTTTCTTTAAGTAAACTTAACATCATACTTTAAGTATACTACTAAGTCCCTATTTAGGTTTTTATTTATCTGTATATATTGTTATATAAATATCTGAACATACAAAATATCAAAAGAAAGAACAGGATATCTGATTGTAAACAAAAACATTCAGAAAGAAAGAAAGAAGCAACATTTTTATCAAAATGCTGAAAAAAGATTACGTGTGGAACCACCTGTGGTTTCATTTTTGAGAAATTAATTATGAATAACTGTCCTGCCCCAATCTTAAAAAAAAAAAAAAAAAGATTTTGTTACATTATGGGGTTTTATTAACAAAGTTTGGGAGGAGCACGATCAAATAATCATCCAATTTGGCACAGGTGCATCTCGTTTAGCTAACCATCTTAACTAGCACAACAAGTGTATATATATCCAGCCTTCCTACCTCCTGTCCTACGACAGTTTTTCGGCATCCCTCCTCCACCCCAACTCCTCACTTCTAATCTATTTTATCCCAAATTAGGGATAGGGGGAGTTCTTCGGGTTCGGGCTATGCTCCGGGCCCAGACCCGTCCCCTTAGGGCAGCACGCCAAAATATGCTTACTATTCGCTTTCAGATTAGATATAAGGGTGAACTCGTGAATTACATGAAGAAGAGCCTTGGGCCAGCAAGCACCTAACAACAACTGAGAATATCCTAGCAACAACTTAGCAACAGGCTAACAACTACCCAGAACACCTTAGCACCTTTTTAGCAATGCACAACGACATGGCGTTTAATAATTAATTTGCTGTCTACTTTCATAAAATATACTTCTACAGTCATAAAGTTTTAGTGTGATACACAAATGTAACAAAAGAATAACTTTTTTCAGATAACATTCCATCAGTTTCACAGTGAATTGCATCCTCATAGGGTTTTTTCCCCCCACTCACACCTTGGCACAGTGTGCTAGCAGAACAGCTGTGGTGATGAACTCATCCTGAGGCTCTAACACCTTTTCTGTAAGGCAAGCGTCTCGACATATCCTGTTCGGACACAACAAAACTGCCTGCTCTCAAGAGCCGTTCCCCACAAGAGCGGTGGCTCGCCGCCAGCATCCTTACATCTGCTGTCCAGCACTGACTGCAACTGGACAAACGCAGAGGGCTTGGACACAGCTCTGTTTCTAGACCCAGTAGGTCTAATGTTCAGGCATGTTTTCACATCTCCCTCCGATCGCTGTTAGTCAGACCGATGTTGAAACTGGTGGTTACTGTGTTACTGCAACACTCCCCTTTAAATCTTTTAAAAATGAATTTGCGAAGGCTGTCAAATTCAGTTGGCTGAGCTTTTCCATGTTGAGTCCCATTTCGAGTCTTCTGAATGCAAATCTTAGCATCATGCACATCAAAAACAGGGATAGCAACAAATTAATATTATTCAACATATCTTAGCCTTTACAGAAAATATTCAGATGTATCCCCTTTGTAATCATTAACATTTTCATGCATAACTCTAATTACACTTCCTTTTTCTGAGAAACTGTAATGGATTACAATTATATTTATTTTGTAATTAAATTATGTAACATAGTTACACGTAAACTATTTTACTCACCAACACTGGCTAGGAGCTAGTTATCTAGATCTGTGGCAATCCCTGTGCAGTTTCAAGGAAAAACTAACTAGAGTTAGCAACTAATTATGCTACTTCATGTAGTAGGATAACAGTAGTTTAAGAGATCATAATTTACTCACTCCCAACCTGTTCCAAGTCAATGTGAATTTCTTTCTTCTCTTTCTTTCTGTTGAATAAAGAAGATACTTTAAAGAATGCTGGTGACCAAACAGTTGCCATTGACTTCTGCAGTATGAAAAAAACAAACAAACAAAAGATATTATGGAAGACAACGGTGTCACAATCTCTAGCTGGGGTGCCCATGTGATTCACTAGAGGGCACTCCATTACAGACTCTTGCCACTTTATCCCGGACTTCATTCCCCATAATCCTTTGCCTGGACTCATAATCCCTGATTGCATTCACCTGTCTTGTTACCTCATCTGTCTCACCCTATTCAAAGCCTGGTTTCTATCTTTTTACATGACTCAATATTGTTTATCCCCAATTCCTGTGTTAGATCCAAGAGGCAACCTCCCACTCTCTCTCGTGAAACCCATACGAAAGTGACTTAAACTGTAATTGATCAACTGTCCGCTAGAGGCTGGCTGCAAAAGGTAGAAAATCCCAAAGACTCCCCATGTTAAATTGCTCATCTTTACAGCAGAAAAACAAGTTTACAGCCTTGTTCAAATAATTATTTTGGTCTATATAGCTAATTTTACCCTTCATCATGATAACTGTGAGGGGGTGATTTTTTTATAACTCATCCGTTTAAATTATATTAAGACTTAAATTCTCCATAATTAAGGGCGCGGTCACTTGAGGGGCACTGCCGTCGAGCTAGGGGGGCATGGTTTCAGCAACCAGCTCCCATATTTTTGCCCATTTTCAATTATCCAGGAGTGACACTCGGTGACGCAATGCCAAAATGGCAATGGCCGTCTCCTCCCACTTTTGGCTTCAAAAACTTTTGGCTTTTTGTGCGACCCTTTTTTGAGTCGGGCCGGCTTTGTTGTGCATCTTTAGTTGTGCAATGTACAAAGGGTAATGAAAAGCAATAAGCCACCCCAGTGCAGCAATTGGATGGTTGCATGAATTTCTAACATGCCAGAAATTTTGGTCGCCCCTACTTAGGGTGCTGAAGCGGAACTACGAACCGACTGCCTTAATTTTGTTTCTTCAATGCGCCTGCGTGAAAACAGAAATTAAACCATGGCGACATGGCATGTGGTTTGAACGGAAGCGATGGAGGTTACACAATCCCCGCTTTAGAGGGTCCCACGTGTCTATTCTGCATCGTTTAGTGTGAGCATTCAAGCTGCATCTTGACAAAAGGGCTGTATAGTGTGAGCACATAAATCTTGAGATTAACCTTGACATCGTATGCTATTAACTTGTACGGGGAGAGTTGCTATTTAATAAAAACTTTGCTGAAATCACGTAGTGTATGCCAAGCCTAACCAAAATGAAGCACATTGATGGGCTGCTCTTGTTCTTGTTTTGGCTGTGTGCACGCGTTCTTCCGGAAGAAGTGCCCACACAAGGAATTCCACCTTGACGTCATACAGGGTCATACTCAAAGAAAACGTCCCGAAAATTATTAGAACCCAGAAGGAGTTTATTTGGCACAGAAATACTCTGTCATACGTCCAACTCTTTTTTTGAATCTTTGACTATGTTTAGCATGAGAATCCAACTATTTAACAGTGTGAATAACTCCGAATGCATTAAACAGAATTAGACCTCCTTCCCCACCTTTAAGTTTAGTAGGTTAGTATTTGTTTCAGCATTGTGTAGGCAATCAGCACTAAGACTGACATGACTAATCAAAACTTTAGAACTGGCTACACTGAAGGTTTTGTGCTTAATTTGTTTGGGGGGGAAATTCTGCTGTTTTTTCCAACAAATAACAATATAGCAAGATAAAATGTTTTGAGTGGGTTTGATATAATTAATTCTGTCCTTGCACAGCATTTTATATTTATGAGTTAATTTTAGCACTTCCAGTTTCATAATCCTAAAGTTAGTGTGAGTTTTACATTTTTGGTTAAATGCCTGAAATAAGTTCTGTGGTTAACACAGACTCAATATATGTTTAGTTCTCTGCTTTGGCGATTGTATTTAAAATGATTTTTAGTGTATCTTCTTGATCAAAAGGCTTGCTTGGCTTTAGTTTAAGCAATTTATTTAATTAGCTTGTATCCTAATAGAAAACTTTAGTTTAAAAGTAGCTCCCCCATCTCTATTATTCAGACTGTTTCTGCAAGTAACCTGGTCATTCAGCTGAGTAAACTGTGACAATTTCCCAATTAAAGCATTAGTGACTTAATTAGCAGTTAGGATAACTTCACAACCTCACATTAATCATTACAAAGACCAGCCTGCACCCTTTCCGATATATGCTTTAGTCCAGATCCAGTTCAGCCCATCTTCTACTCTCTTATTTGACCAAGGTCAAAAAGGTGAATACGCATGTTTTAAAGTCTCCCACATGATAGAAGTACTCTCTGCTTGAGAGTTATTTGAAATATTCGCTCACCGAGGTAACCCAAGGTCAGGGGAAGGACTGTTGCGCCATTCCCCCGAAATCCCATTAATTTTCTCCCTCAGACCCAAATGATTTATTAGGGGAAATATGTGATTCAAAACATCTTTGCAAAGCTACTCTAAACCCAAACCATTGATGGTATAGCATCTGTATTAAAACAGGGCAAAAATATGACTTCTTGGTTTCAGAATGATGATATGATCTTATTCACCCCACCCCATTAAATGAGAGTAAAGTCAACATGAAGTCAAAATTGATTAAATCTTGCTGAAAATAGACTGTTAGTCTTAGTCTTCTGAAGCTTGAAATTTTGGACCACATTGGCTTTGATTGTTTAAACAATGGAACAGATTAAACGCCAGCATTACTAATATTATATGGGTTTTGAATGCCATTTCTTGCTGACTTTTACCCGCTGTGGGCAGATAGAAGAGAAACTGATGTTAACAGCTCTATTGGAAGGTTTTGCTGTTGAGCTCAGGACCTTTAGCCTAGCATAACACATGCTAAGCCTTGACATTCAGTATATGCACCAAAAGCCAGTGATTCATGTCTATTGTCAAAAACCTAGGTGTTTTCTTTGTGTTGATGGCTTTGTTCTCCTCAAGCCCTTTATAGGACCAGACTTTTAATAGCTGTGTTCCTCTAGCTCAGTGGTAGAACATTGTGTTAGGAGTGCAACATGTTGTGGATTCAATTCCCAGGGAATACACATACATGGTTAAAATAAAAAATAGCCTGAATGCACTGTAAGTTGCTTTGGATAAAAGCGTCTTATAAATGTAAATATCTAAACATACAGTGTTGTAATTTAAGGGGGTATTTAACAAATTACTTCAATGAACTGACTTCAGATGGAAAAAATACTCTTTGTTATTTTTCTCTTTCATTTTTGACAGACTATTTGCCTGTTTCACACTGAAATGCTGCTTTAACACAATCAGTATTGTATAAAGCACCATCCAAATAAAGGTGACTTGACATGACTTGACTTCTTTTATAGTGTCAGAGCATGTTTCTATGATGTTCATGCAATGGCAGCATGGAGCTGTACCATGAACTTACATTTACACTACAGGATCAATCCCCACAGATCAACCAGGAGTTATGTGTCTTGCTCAAGGGCACATTGGTGATAAGTCATGGCTTGCTCTTTGCTGGGAATGAACCAGCAACTTTCTGGTTAATAGTTTTAAGCCTGGTTCCATTAAGACTGCCAAAATCTGTTTGACTGACCAATAAACAGATAGAGGGAGTTTTGGGAAACCTGTTTGTAAAACCAATTTTTTTTTTTTTGATTAGATTAATTGTCTTTGTTATATAATTTTAAAGACTTCACTTTTGCACATTTAGTGTCTAAGATACAGAAAATGACAAATCTTTTTTTTAAATCATGTGAAATGTTCTATTGAAAATGTTTATACATCAACAAACCTTTAAATTAACTGAATCTAAAAATGTAATGTGGTGTATCCATCAAGTAAATATAAAACACACACACACACATTTTCACTTTTTTGTATCTTTATTTGCACCAAGTGCTTTATTTTAAGGTAATAAAAAAAAATGCATTTAGACAATTTTATCACCCCAAAGATTTTGATTTTAAAAACATCAAACTTAAAAAAAGGAGAAAAAAAAGAAAAATCTGTAATGTCTTCAAGAGGTGTATACAATTCAGGTCATTGTATGTATTAAATTGCTATTTTAATGTACATTACAAATATAATTTATTATATGTTTTTATGTGAATTCATTAAAATGAAATTCATTACATTCAGGAAATTAATTTTAAAAATTTAATGTGACTACATGAATCTCCATTCTATTTGTGTCTTTTATTCTTTTAAAGCATTAGTGAATCTTGTTTGTTTTGGAGTTAGCTGATTTGAAATGAATGTGCTTCTCATCAGCAGATGTAATCATCTGATAGACTCAACCTAAAACTAGATACAGCATCAGCGCCATCTGGTATCTTTTAATCAGGCCAAAATTAAATATTTGAAATTATAACAGACCTGCATCTTGTCATGTCGATTATAAAGCATAGAAGTCCAGAGGGAGAACACTGGCTCTTTACCATCTGTGCTTATATTCTAAAAAAAAGTCTATGCAAAGGGCCAAAAGAGTGGTAAAGAAGAAAGAGAGAGAGAGAGAGAGAGAGAGAGAGAGAGACATAGACAGCGTTGATGTCCAAAACTGGATAATGACCTGCCTTCACCTTATCTTCAAAAACATAATGCCAGTATCATTAATTGGCTTGTCAGCACAGATGCAACTGGAAAAAACAAGGAGTGCCAGCACTGTGAGTTTATTCTGAGAACTTCAGGGTTTTGTATTCACCTCTCTGAGAGGTTACAAGGTTAAAAATAGGAAAATACTTTTAGTCTTGGTTCGTTTTCCAATACAACCACCAACCTCGCTCACGTGATGTTGTTAAATATCTATGATGTCGTTTTATGACATGTCATTATTATGAGAAAATGTTGTTTTAATGACATAGCATCAAATTATTATGAGAAAATATGTTGTTTAAATGACATAACATTTGTGTCAGGACAGCTTGTACCCCATATATTTTGCGAACTTACTGGACGTCCAAAACTGCTGTGTGCAAATTAAATTATATTAAATTAAATTAAAATTAAAAATTAATCCAAATAATCCAAAGCGACTTACAGTACATTCAGGAAATCAATTTTTATTTTTCATGTCTTCCGGGGGAATCAAACCCCAAACTTGCGCTTGATAGCACAATGCTCTACCAATTGAGCTACAGGAACACTTGCTAATGTGCTCATTGTGAGTACATGTGGTGAATTTTTTTTGTCAAAACTCTCCTCTTTAGGGTTGCATCTTGTGACATCCTGTTTTTGGTTTGTTTAGATGAAGTTGGTCTGTGCTGCATTCATGTATCAGTCAAACCCCACTAAAGTTTGTTTGGAGATGGACAGAAACCCCCTGAAAAGGTGACTCTCGGTCTGTGCAGAAAAGGTTCAAACTTTTTTCATAAGTATTTACACTTTTTCAATGAACCACACTAACAGAGCAATCACACCAGAGTTTGTTTTAATCCAACCAAAAATGTCAAGCAGGGCCTAAAATGAACCCTCGTTTAAACTTAAATTTACACTGGCGAGTACACGAAACTTTGGAACTGTTTTTGAAGGAACTAAAAAAAATTCTGATAATGCATGACCTGAATTCATCAGTGAATGGTGGGTTCTTTTCTTAAAATAATCCTGTCAGAAGAACTGCATAAAAACATATCATGTCTGTTCGATGTGTAACATCTGCAGGGAGCTTTTTTGAGGCCTTGCGCATGCGCAGAAAGCAAATTTAATGTTTTCTGATGTCTCAGTGTGGATGAGACAAAGTTTACAAAACGCTTGAAAATGCTAGTGTGGACGGAGAGCATTTTAAAACGGATTAATGTAGACATAGCCTCCGAGTGAAGTGTCAAAAAGACCATCAAAAAGACACTCAACCAATTTTAAAAGAAGAGGCTCTTTTTAACACAGAAAATGAAATAAATATTACAACCCTGGTCTGACTGATTAATAATAATAATAATAATACTAAATAGTTGTTCAATTGAAAGTATTTAGCTATTTGAGTATGCAAACCCGCTTAATGGAGGTATTACATTAAAACTGCAGGACGTGGACAGGAAATGGGTGCCCGAATGTTTGGAATGCTCCTAGTTAGAAATGGTTGATTAATTGATGGATAGCTAGTAAAGCAGGCTGAAATATTCCATGATTATGAGACTTTTTGGAGCTCAATCGGACAAGGTCCTTTTTAACGTGCTCAAGCATTTTTAGCACAAACTGAAGACTTCGTTAGACACCTTGTTGCCACTTGCAGTAAAATTGTTTAATGACTCTAATGGAAATTTTGTTCATGCTTTGTTGGACCGCTAACATTTTGTTGTGAATTTCAAATTTGTTTTAAGCAGCTACAGGTGCACGGTCCAGGAAAGCTCCTCTACTAGCTTTAGCTGCCAATGAAGAGCAACACGGTGAGCTTGTTAAATAATTGACACCTCACTTCTGAAAACAGCTTGTATGCTGGAAACTTCAGAAGGGGCAAGAAATGATGAAAATTTGTAAAAGAAAAAAAAAGTTGGTCTCACAGAGGAAATATAACATTAACTTGAATGATTTCCTTCCTGTCACAGGTTAAATTACATTGCTGGCATTTGATTTCCCCATGCTGACTCACATAAAAGCCTCGACAGTGTTCCTGTTCTCTCTCTTTAAGTTTTTACTCCGAGCTAAAGCCCTTCCCTAGAAACCAATTTTGCCACTTCATCATCAGGTCAAGTGTTAACAATTCCGTTTTGCTGCAGTAGCTTTAGCAAGCTCAAATTTGTAATTGTGTTTTGTGAAAAACCTACCTCATCCCCGTAGCCTTGTGCTAGCTGCCTGGGCCACACATTCTAATAGTGGCGAAGTGAAAATGTAGCCTCTAAACAATGATAAAATGTCAACGGTTTGTCCAAATGCCAAAAAGCCGCCAGGTTTGCTGCAAAATGTGAACTCCCACGAATCCACTTCTGTTTAAATTGCCCTCGGTACATGCTTTCATAATACAGGTAATTTCATTCATGGGGTCAAATCCTGTTTCTGCAGGAACATTTCGCAAAACCTGATGTGAAGGCTTCTGCTGCCATTCACAATTTCTCCTGCTGTTGAGATAAACTGCGTGGTATGTACTTTAACTCACCCTGTTTTCATGCAGATTTTATTGAAATTCTTGTGTCAATTATGAGAGTCATGCCTATAGCATCAGTTATGTGCAAAAAAAAAAAAAAAAACACAGCTCTGCATACAAAACTGTCACAGTCTAGAGAGAGATCCCCTGTGAAGACCTCATCAGCCATCGGCATAAGACCACAAAGACCAGACACGTCTTCTGCTCAAACCGACATACATTACAGCCTGGAATTAAACCACACCATCCCGGATTTGTCCACCCATAAATGAGCAAGTTTTCTCCCAAGGTTTTTTTTACTCCATTTCTGTCATTGGTGGAGTGTGAGTGTACGAGTTTCTAAATGTGTGATTTGTAGAATAGGATTTGTGCACCTGCAATGAAGAATTTGAGAAGGTGTAACTGTTGTGTTGTGTTTTTTTGTGGGAGAGAAAAAAAAGTCTACAGGTTTGCAACTCTTAAAACTTTTCTCCCTGTGACTTCAAATTTACTGATAGACATATGTGGCTTTTCTCTACAACTGCAAATCGCACTGTAACAGGTGTTAAGTTGTTTTGAATAAAAAATAACTTCATAGTTTTGGTTCCTCGCCACTTTCGCCTTTGGTCCTTAATGGGGACACAATTTCTGGCAACATTGTTTACTTGACTGCATTATTGGACATCACTGAATCAACAATTAACTGACTTTATCAGATAAACTGACTCTTTTCTATTGTCCTCCTGCATTATCAGCACACATTTTTCCTGTTTTATTCTGTTTTGAAAATCTGTATTGTATAAAGCGCTATATAAATGAAAAGCACTTGACAAAACTCTACTCACTTTACATTCTTAGCTGATAAAAATATGGCCTTTATAATTCACAATTAAAAGGGATGGTTTCATATGGTCAGGCACAAATTGTATTGTCTGTAAATGCATGCTGCAGGTTTCCTCTATCCCTCCAGAAATCAATATTTATTTATTTCTGACCCACCCTCATATCCTTCCAAACAATATGTTGAATGCTTTTGCTGTTTCTGTGGAACATAAAATAGCACTTTTTTATTTTAGTGAACTGAACTTTAATTAACTCTGTTTTATCCAATTGATTTGTCCATTGTTGTCAGGGTTTTGTTATGGAAGTAGGACCCAGATTGATATCTATTGACAAGACAAGGCACAGTCAGGATGGCAATGACTGAGATCAGTCCGGGCAAGGTTAGGCTGTAGAGCTGAGGAGATGGAGCAGCACCAGACAAAGACAACACAGGAGATCAGGCAGCAGCTTGAAGAACCAGAGGCTTGATAGTAACGGTGCATTTCCACTGGCACACTGCGAGCACAGCGGAGCGAGCATTTTCAATTAATTCCTATGGAAGCTGAGATTGAAAGAGCACAGAGAAAGTGTTTAGAATGGCCGAGAGCATCA
Source organism: Carassius carassius (assembly GCF_963082965.1). NCBI lineage: Eukaryota > Metazoa > Chordata > Actinopteri > Cypriniformes > Cyprinidae > Carassius > Carassius carassius. Next base: position 18,710,545 of record NC_081795.1, on the reverse strand, counting down.
AAAACGTTGAGCATTCCTCGACTTTATGCAAATAGAGCAAAAAACACCAGGCGACAACCAATCACTGTGAAAAGTAGGCAAGGCAATATGTTTCTGAGTGTTTGCTGAACTGGTGGTTTACTGAGCTAAAATAAAGTTTCATTGAAAAAATCATATGCAAAAGTAAATGCCCTTTGCATGCTTTCATTATGTTATGGATGGGTGAGCCAAACTGTATTAAACTGTCATTGTATATATTAGCTGTATTATAAAAATGTATTCCTTCACACTTTAAGTTTACACAAATCTATTGGAATACAATTTCCCCCTACTGTGAAACCATAGGTGCCTGTTTTCATTTATTTCATATGTGATTGCGATGCCCTTTATTTTTGGTTTGTTTTAGTCTTGTGTGTTTTATTTAGGGCTGTCTCTATAGGCTACATTTCATCTTTTTGAGTTTTAGGTTGTTCCTAAATGGCACCAATTAAAAGTTTGCGAACCACCGGTAAAAGAAGCTGAAATGCAAACAGGGTGTAAACATTGTTTTCAGAGGCCTGCTTTACCCTAAATTTGACACACCCCAAAGCATTGGCATTGTAATGTTGCCACTGGCACTGAGCACAGATTTGACGCTGTATTGGAAAGGCACCGTAAGAGCTGCAACTGAAGCTGCACCATTCTGACTGCCCACTCCTTAGAACAGGGGCCAATGAGGAACAGGGTGCAGGACAAAGACAAACACAAGAACCAACAAGAGACCAACAAGAAATAATAAATAAATAAATAAAATGGAATTGCAAACAAAAGGCAAAATCCAGAACCCAAAAATAAGGTTTGGAAATCTAGAACAAAAGCTAAACTTGACTAAAATATAAATGATAAAAGTCAAAGAGACTAAATCCAAAACTAATCTGGCCAGACCAACAAAAATATAACACAGATCAACTAGGCTTAATCAGCACAGTAAAGCTATTAAACAAACTAAAATCACAAACAAGGCTCAGAAGGCAAGCAATGTTCTCACACAAAGGGTCCACGCAACAGCAGTGAGATATGGGGGAAAGGAGCACAATACTAGTTATGTTACATTCTGTGTCAAGGCTTCGGAGCGTGTGTCGAGAAATCCCGGCAAAGTCTGCTTTATTGTCAATTCTTCCACATGTACAGCACATATGCACATAGAATTGAAATTTGGTTACTCTCGGACCCTTGGTGCATACAGATAACACTAAAAGTAGAGCATAAAAATACAGATAGATACAGATTAAATATAAAATACAACTATACAAATAAGGGCATAAACAAAATGGTAATAAAGCAGCACAAGGCACTGTAACAAGTAGACTCAGAGGCAGAAGGTCAGTATAAAATGGAATGGTTTTATTATCACGCTGGAGCTTGCCTTGGAAGGATCACGGAGGATATAATCGCTGGAGAAGGGGAGAGGAGGTAAGTAGACAGGTAAATCAATACGGTTGGATACCTCTGCACTTACCCCTCTTCTGCTTCCTCTCACGCCACTTGTGGTGCCTCCGCTGTGGGCGAAATGCAGTAGTGGGGATCGGTGATGGTGTAGGCCTCCAGAGCAGACTGAGATCCCCCAGCTCGCATCTCGTCATCACTACACATTACAAAGGGACTAGAGCACATGAGGATCAGATGAGTGTTATTAAGCAAATAAGGACTAAACAAGGGAGAGTGGGAAAGGGAAACAAGGGGGGAGGACAAGAGGAGCACATTGGCAGCATAAATAAAGACAGAGAGATGTCCTCAGACACAAAACATAAAAATAAACACTGAACAGAGACAAGGAAGACAAAACTACGGAAGAGGATCAGGGCCAAGCAATATTAAATAAATAAATAAATAAATAAAACCATCTCAAGATTAAAGTCATTATAATGCAAGATTAAACTAGTTAAATTAAAAAATTAAAAAAAAAGAACAATTATTAAATCATTACATTTTGAGAATGAAGTCATCCTGTTTTGAGAGAAAAAGCGTTACATTTTGAGAAAAAAAACTTGAAACAACATGTTGAGAATAAACTCATTAAAGTAAGAGAAAAAAAGTTGCTGTGTTTCGAGACAAAAATTGTTAAAATCTAAATAAAATGTTTTGGAATCATCTCAATCAATTATGAGAATAAAGTAGAAATAAAATGCTGAGAATAAACACACTTGTGTCATGTTCATTTGATCTTGTTTTACAGTGTTAATCAGCATCTGCGGTGGTACAGTTTGTAGAGAGCAAAGCTCTTGGATGAAGCTGATACGGGTGACCAGTGTTCGAATTCTGCTTCTGCTGAGCTCGCTCTTCTTCCTTTTTCATCACATATCACATTGGATGCTGTTTACACTAAGATAAAATGGTGAAATATTCTATTTACACTAAGTGACAGCAGCAGCATTTTTAGAGATTTTACACTAAGTGAAAATACCGATTTTATTTAGTAGATTTAAAAAGTAGATTTGAACTCTGGTCAATCGCATGCGCTTCATCCACAAGCATTGCTCTCTACGATCTGCACCACAGCAGACAGTGATTAACACTGTGTTTATTCTCAACATTTTATCTCGACAAAAATGAGTTTTTTCTCTAAACAGATTTTTTTCTAAACAGATTTTTTCTAAACAGAGTTTATTCTCAACATTCAATTTCAACTTTTTACTTTTTGATTTGAGAGCAACGTGTCTCAGACATTTTCAGTGAGAACCACAGTGATGTGCAATTTTCACTGAAAGCCTTGCTCTCCGGTATAACTCGCAAATCAAATATGACTTCATGTTTGACGTTAATAAAGTTTAGTTACGGTAAACAAGATAACCAGTGGCATTCAGTGTCAGTGACATCCAAACTGCACTATATTTGATTTGAGAGCAACATGTCTCAGATACTTTCAGTGAAAACCACAATAAAGTAAGACACATTGAACAAATGGTTATGATATAAGGATTTGTATGTTGATCTCATGTTGGCATCCAAACCCATTGCATGAAAGATTTTTGTGATGAAGCCTTGCTCTCTAGTATATCTCTTGAATATGATTTGACATTAATGCAGTTTAGTTAAGACACATGAGAACCAGTGAAAATCAGATATTTTTTTTTTGTGAAAAAGCTATTTTGGTTTTGGTCTTTTTAGACAAAAAGGAATGATGGCCACACTTTCACTTTTTGGGGTGAACTATTCTTTCTGTTGCTAGACAATTTCAAGATTGCTTCTCACCTTTGTGAGATCCAGGGATATCACTCTTTTCCTCAAAGGCTAATATCTTTCATTAGGGCCTCAACTCCTCGTGGGACTCTCACAGTACTCTCCCGGACAACTTGCTCCTCCATCCTTGAAATTGAGGTCTGGAATGAATCCTATCACCTCTCATTAGCTTCATTCTTCTCATTTCATTTTATTGTTTAACGTTAACCTCCTCACATCAAGGCAAGTGCCATTCCCGCTTTTGGGGGAATTATGGTCGGCCAGACTCATTTCATGAAAGTCGATCCCTGACTTCTAATTTTGTCCCAAGTGGATGCAGTTTATCTGGTTACACTTCCGTATCCAATTGTGCTCATGCACTGTGGCCCAATCCAGTGTTTGCTGAAACATGCCAGACATTTAGATTTTCCATTATCTTGGCTATACAACAGTCCTAAGTGCCAGATGAATCAGGTGATCTCTGTAAAGCTGTAATTTTAATGAGACAGGCGGGCTTACAAGTTTAAATGTAATTGCCTGTGTCACAGACGTCTTAATAAAAAAATAAAAAACCTCTGGGGTGACAGAATATAGGAAATGTATTTGCTACAACAGCCAGAGAAATGCAGAGAAATCTGGACTCTAAAAGAAAATACTTGTATAACCTAAATCTGACAAGCCTAAGACTGCTTTATAAAAATTATATGTAAATTCTGTTTAGGCCATTGTTGGTTCATAATGTCACCAGTGAAAAGCTCTATTATTTTTTTGCAAAAATGACTTCAAACCTGACGCAACCCAATTTTGAAAGTTTGTACGAATGTTTATTGAAAGTAAAATCAACTAAAATTGAAACCATTTCTATTTATAATTCATAATTTATGTATATTATGTAATGTTTAACTAATTGGCTTGTCAAAGCTTTATTTGAAGGTTTGGTAACATTTAATATTTCAATACTAACTACATTAGTAAACATGAATTTAGAATGAACAATATTTATAAAGCATTTATTAAACATTTACTAATACATTAAAATTTGTTGCATCTTTGTTGATGTAAACATGTAATAAACACATTGCTCACTGTTAGTTCATGTTAGTTAAATAATTATTAATGTTAATAATAATTGTAAATAATGTTAACAATTGAGACGTTACTGAAAAGTTTTATCAAATGTTTGGTCACACTTTATTTTAAGGTCCAATTCTCATTATTAATTAACCATTAACCATGACTTTTGCCTCAATTGATTCCTAATTTGCTGCTTATTAATAGTTTATAATGTAGTTGTAAAGTTTAGGGTATTGGGTAGGATTATGGATGTCATGCATTATATGTACTTTATAAGCACTAATAAACAGCCAATATGTTAATAATTGGCATGCTAATAAGCAACTAGTTATTAGTGAGAATTGGACCCTATACTAAAGTGTTACCCATTGAAATTGGGCACATAAATCAGAATTGTCTTTTTTTTTTAAACTTTGATTTATTCCAATAATATATACTTCTCCACAAACTGTGAAAAATAAGGGCCCTATAATCCAAAACAACACCCAGAGGTATTCCAGCTGCTCCAGACAACACGTAGTGATCCCCATGATAAATATTCCATCTGCAGAAGAACACTGGCCTCACCCTCATCACCTTGCTCATGCAGAGAGCATGTCCCTATAGGCTATAGAAAAATGCCTTTGATTATGTGGATGTGATGGGATTTGTGGGCAGGGCTCTGGAAGTGTGAGCAGACCCAGGATGAGCAATAAGAGCCCTTCTCTTGGCCAAACGGTACAGAAGAGGACCTGGTATATGTGCGACTGTGCACGTCTAAGTATATGCGCATGGGGATCTGGTAAATGATCCGTGTGCTGTTATAATGCTTCAACAATAGATTTAGCCATACAAACGCAGCTTGAAATAAGTGTGCAGCCTCCGTCGCAGTGATACCATGAATATTTTAGCGTCTCGAGTCAGATAACTGAAATTTAAAGACATGCTTGAGTGTGCATTGGTGGGTATGGTTTGTACTGAGTCACAGGGAGTCTCACAATCATATTGCTAAATCTGTGAGGTGGAACAGAGAACTCTTTTGTTCGAGCAGACGTAAAGATAAAGATTGGGCCTGTCGGTTTAAATTGAGTGTGCTTATTATAATGCACTAATTTAACAAAGTGCACCTGATACGTAATTGTGTCATATACGTAAATTTCATACAATCAGAGCAAGCTTGAAGTAGCCAACAACCTTCATGTTTTCGCAAGTCTGCAGTCAACTAACTACAGATTGCCTGTATAATGAGAAATAAATTCACAAATTGTGAGATTACAATTATAAAATAAAGTCACAATTATATTGTGAGGGACAAATGACTTTATGTCTTGTTATGTTGGCTTTACAGTCTCATAATTGAGGTCTTTTTCAATTAAGGACTTAAAATTGTGATCTTTACGCGCAGCTGACATTAGCCTCACAACTGTGACTATCACAACTGAGCTCATAATTCTGAAAATAAACTCACTATTAAATTACTATTTCTCATAATTATAAGTTGTCCCAATTATGATTATTCTATTTGCAACATAACATTTCGACTGTTTCTGACTTTCAGTCTCAAACTCTCACACTTGTAAGGTCACAATTATGAGAATAAACTGGAAATTATATTTTTGAAATATTAATGACTTTATCTCACAGTTGAGATCTTTTTTCTATTTGTGACTTAAAATTGTGACCATTTCTCACAACTCTGACCTTCAACTTAACAATTGTGAATTTATATCGCAATTGTGAAGGCACAAGTATGAGAATAAAGACACAAATATAGTGTGAATTTATCTCCCAATTATATATATATATTTTTCCCCTTTTTTAAAGTTCTTTTCAAATGTGACTATTTCTTCCAAATCTGAGTTTCAAGCTCACGTCTCTTAATGAATGTGTCTTATCTTGATTTCTCATAATGACATCTTTATCTCATAATGTGACTTTTTTCCTCACAATTATGAATTAAATCCCTATCTTAAACTAATTATTAGAACTCAATCTCATAATTAACTTTCTTATTGTGCTCCGAGGTGAAAACAGGCTTCCATTTCTTAGCAAATATGCAACAAATTAATTGGATTAATCATTAATTTTGTTTTTAAGTTGTAAACGATTGACAGCCCTAATAAAGATGCATTGAAACACGACTAAATGTTTTTTAAATCACTACTCTATCTCTTGAAAAAAGAAAAGAAAATTATAGGTTGTCAGATCTCTGAAGATTTATTTCTGCTAATTAACCACATATTGCATATAGATGTACAATTAAGAGCCATACACCACACCATGTGTTTTATCTATTCTTCCTGTCAGTGAAAATACAGAGCTGCCTCAGCTCCATTCAGCCACGTTCAGTAATAAGTCCACTCCCATATGCATGGGGATGGTGATTGATGGCTGGGATATGGCGAACAACAAACAGGAGGCTGTTTTTCCTTAAAGCAGGTCGGCATAGACTGCTCAACCCCAGCAGCAGGAGCTTCTGTCGAAAAAAGCTGTCGTCCAAAAAGAAAACTCAATTCCACTGTTTTCAGAGAGTGACTCAATGAACTCGCCCATCCAAAGAGAAGCTGCTGTAATCAACTAGAAAACACCTCCAGTTAGTTGAGTCATATGTGTATGTGTGCCTCAGGATGTTCGCATGCATATGTAATGGTCCACCTACTATCCAAGTATCTGTTTGGTCTTTGTGCCTTCAGAGTTGTTGGGCTGTTGAAGAAGCAAGCATGGATATTGTACCTAAAGGGATATTCCACCAAAACTTTCCGTCATCGTTTACTCGCGCTCATGTTGTGCCGAGCAAGGAGGACTTGCTTTCTACTGTGACGCACAAAAGTGAATTTTTGAAGACTTACTACTGTACTGTAGGTTTTTTTTTTCTTCAATAAAATGTAATTGAGTGAGAACTAAAATTGTGAAGGTCTGAAACACCAAAAACCACTAATAGAGTATTATAAAATGCACAATTTTTCATTTCTGAATAAACATGAAAACTTTGAGGAAAGCTGTGATAAACAGACCACTATGTAAAGGAATATTTCACCTAAAATTAAAAATCGGTCATCGTCACTTACTAGGCTAGGCCGCTTTTTTCAATTAATTTTTTTTTTTTTACAAGCTTTGTATTGTCACAATTTTCCATGTTACCTGCACCAAAATAACCTGGTTTGTTTGTCAGCAAGTCTGCCGGGTCACATTTGACAGTTCCTGGCCTTTTGTCAAAACTACGTATCTTATGCATTTTTGTATTCAGGTTCATGGCCAGTCAGCTCGAACCATGTCCAGTGGGTGCTAAAGTTCTCCAAGCTTTTTTGCCACAGCCCTTTTTCTAGTCATGTAGCAGTGATTAAAAAAAATTAATAGTTCACCTAAAAATAAAGATTCTGTCATCATTTAATCACCCACATGTAATCCCCCCAAAAAACTTGTATGACTTACTTTATTTTGTACAACATTAAAGTGACTCCATTTACTTTAATTTGTGTTTCACAGAGGAAAGTCATAAGAGTTTGGAATAACTAAATCAAGACAGAACTATCATGTTGGGTGAACCTTTAACGTGATGTCATCAAGGAGGACATTCATTGATCTACACCCTTTTTGGTCCTGGAACAGTTTTCTTGCCAACCAAGGGATTGGGTTGAAACAGTTCGTTTGATTAATGTTGTTACAACAAAAGGTATCCTACTGGACATCCTTCTTGGCAGTCACCAGATTTGTTGGTGTGTGAACAGTACTTCATGAATGTGATCAAGCATCTCCTCCAATGGCAGTACGTGATTATATGATGGAGTTGTTGATCCATGACAAGTTCTAAGCAATCCTGCATTTCTATCAGATGCTCCTCCTGACCACTCAAGTTAACTGACGATTCATCTTCATCTCATCGGCCAAAAGGAACCGACGGGCCATACTGAGCTTGAGTGACCCTCTTTAGCCCCATGTCAACAAGAGTCAAGCATCTCATCTTTCTCGTCCAGCCAGAGTTTCGTGCTTTAGGGACTGGGTAACATGGCATGCAGTGGTAACTCAGCAGCTGTGGTGTTGTCAGCAGCTGTCTGCTGTCTTTCCTCCCTCTCTTGAGAACCAGGAGGTGTCACATTCAGTCAGCCACCAAATGCTTGCATAAATTGACACAGTGACTTTCCAACCGCTGGCCCTGACTCCACGGCTCTGCATAGCTTATAAGGTGTCATGCTTGTCATGCAGCGAGAGTACATGGGCTTCATTTCAAGGACAGAGGACCAGTCTCCTGAAGGAGTCTTGACTGTGGCACTGGACATGAATGCAGTCAGGCCTCAAGTGTGTTCAACCACAAAGTGGATTTAAAGGCTTTAATGTTTTTAATATCGAAAAAGGTTGTCTTTTAAAGTTTCTGAGTTGCTAGCAGCACTGAGAAGAATTTCAAGAATTGTTTTCATACATGCTTAGCAAATACTCCACCATTGGTCAGGCACATAGCCCCGCCCCAAATGCAGTCGTTTTTGCTGGGGGGGGGGGGGGGGGGGGGTAATGAACCTAAAAAATGTTGTGGTTATCTTTCCATTGTAAGCAAGGATTCGTACTTTTAAAAAAAATTACAAAATTGCCTTACGTTAACCTTAATGGTCTTTTAAAATTCTAGATACAAACAAAATAATGAACTAAACTTAAATGCAAGTTGAAATCCAGATAAAAGTCTATTGAAAATGATGGGGATCTAATTTTGGAAGATGGGTTCCAGAAACAACAGAGAGGGGGCTCTACCGAATCCTGTCCATAAACTCTGTGAAGGGAAAAACAGGGTCACTAGAGGTTCACGTGGCATTCAGACAGACTTCAGGCAGGGGTCATTTCTGTGAAAACCGTTTTTGAAAACAGTGCACCACTATGGTTTCCTTAAACATCCTCATTCGGTTCCCAAGGCATTTCAGGCTTGGAACAAACCTATTTAATTTACTATGTGATTTTTTTAGTAGTTGTTTTTTGATAATGAAATATGCTGTAATGTTCAGTATGCTAAAATATAATTATTCAATTAAAATATGAATATACTGACAAACATAGTGTGTGTTTCTTCAATGGTATGATTCTAGCTTTTGATATGAAACCTGTGTGTATTCAAAATTTTAACTAAACAAATTGCCCTTGCATATAAAGTTTCATATATTAGAAACCTGGGCATTTGGTTCCATATTATTATGTGATTTTGCTTGAACAGAGATGAGTGTCTGTCAGAAGAAGGCGCAAGTGATGCTTTAAAACAGTGTCACTCCAGGTGAAAGAAGCATAAGGCTTAATTTTAGAAACTTTAAAGGAGTGCAGTTGCTAAAATGATGGAACCGATCGAACAAAAACTGGACTGGAGCTCAGAAATAGAATGGAGTGATGAAAAAAAGAAAAGAAAAAAAGTGACCGTATTCTCCCCAGTCAAAGCACTGAGTTCAACATGTGACATTGTTATTAGTGGTCATGATAAAACAAGCATGTCTGTTTTTACAGTTTTTGCTTGGTGGACGATACATTAGGCAATCTGGCAATCCCACAACACCGTAGCATTGCGACGCCTGGTTTGCATGGACAAGCAACTCGCCTGTTACTAGCTCCTCTTTTTATTCTCAAGACTCTCACCCCTGCACTCTGCTAGAATGTAGATGGTTGAAAGCTGACTGTTCTTCCCACTGGCCCTGAGGTTACTGAGGTTACTTTCTTTCAGGTTTGCTGTGTCAATCAAATTTCTGATATATGCTAAAGGGGGGTGATATCTCTAAATTAATGGAATTACAGAAATGATAGTAATGATATTCACTGTGAAAATGACTTCTTAGTGCATTTTTAATATATCTACGGTGTCAGTTTCCTCAGAGATTATGAGCTGGTAGTTAAACATCTGATGAATCGCAGTGTTTATGAAATGTGCACATTCTTCTGGGTTCACCTCTGGCTCAGACTTGAGTAATTGGTAAATCGTAAACTAATTTTCATTAATCAAAACATTAACCTTTTTTATGGCATCCATATTCGAAGACTTGACTATCATCTAAACCTTCAGGGCACATGCTGAAAGAGTCTCTCTTCTCATCAATTCTGACTCATTGACTCACAGAAACATATTGTTTTTTTCATAATATCAACCTTGACATTCATTTTCCATTTCATGAATATTATAATTGTGATATCTACGTGCATACACTCTTATAGAGTTAAATGACCTCTGATGGCAATAATATGGCTTTTTCATTATGGATATACAGGAGAAACTGCATTTTGAATGTCATTTCGCTGAATGTGACCTCCACACTAAAATAATCATTATGCTGTTAACTAGCCCATGCACTTGTTGTGTTCAGGTCATTTTAATTTTCTTTTATTCCGAAAATGCTTGGTGAAGGGACAGTTCACCCCAAAATGACATTTTTTTAAAATCATCATTTACTCACCCTTAAGGTGTTCCAAACCTGTATGAGTTTTTTATTCTGTCAATAATAAGATAATATAATTTGAAGAATGTTGGTAATCAAACACCTGCAGGTCCCCATTGACTTCCATAGAATTAAAAAAAAAAAAACTATGGAAGTCAATGGGGACCAGAAACTAACAGAAACATTCTTCAGAATATCTTTACTTGTGTTCTGCAGAAGAAAGAAATTCATAAGGGAGTAAATAATGACAGAATTATTATTTTTTATCGTATTTTTTTATATCTTTTAATACGCTTGTGGTGTTCTTGATCAAAAATGACTGGCCGACAAAAATTACTATATGCTATATAATTACCAAATATTGGATTCAATATTTTATTATCAGCTTGTTTTCTTTCAGTTAGAGCAGATTTTGTATTTCTCTTTGCAATTGATTGTTGTCTTTTGGAACTCATCATAGGCCTCATTGATCTGAGCCTCTATGCACCTTAGCTTTTAAGTGAATATTGCCAAAATGATCCATCAATAATGCATTATTTTTTATTTTTTAGGAGCAAAACTGAGGAGCATAAGCTCAGACCAATGAGGCCTACAGCCATTCGGCTCCAAAAAGAAATACCCGAAAGAAAACAAGTTGAAAAAAAGGTAATATTTTAGATTTACAGGCTTTTTAAAAGGCACTAGATAACACCAGGAACACTAAATATGTTAGATAGATAGATAGATAGATAAATATAGATATATATATATATATATATATATATATATATATATATATATATATATATATAATATAGATATATATATTTATATATCTATCTATCTATCTATCTATATCTATATATATATATCTATATTATATATATATATATATATATATATATATATATATATATATATATATATATATATATATATATATATATAGATAATATAATATAATAATACAATACTACTATATATAACATTAATATTAATAATGTTGCTTTTATTAAAACTATTTTTCAAATAGCTTTAAATTGAGTATAACAGGTCTTAGGACATGACACTGCTTGGATATACATGTACACTATTTATAACATTGTGTTCTTGTATCTGTAATGTAAAACTATTTATATTCGATTGCTTTATATTTGACATTTACGGTGAGGGTCTGTCCGTTTTGACATAACTTTGTCAAGGGCAAAACGTTCAATGATTCGACTCTCCACCTTTCCACCAAATCCTCCCCTCCCCTCTTCCGACTGCTTGCGCGGTCATCTTTAAAGCAGCACGCTGCCAAGGACAAACACGAAAAGTGAGCTCATGAAGACACATCCTCTTGTTTTGGGCAGGGTGAAAAAACATGACCCTGCGTGTCAAATGACAGCGCAACACGAGCCCAGTGAGAGCGGCATTCTCACGCAGTGATCGAGGGAGTCGGTGCTCGATTGCTCTGGTCTGAAGCAAAGATGGCAGAATCGAAGTGTAACGTTTCCGCTCCTCACTTGAACTCAATTCTACAGATGGATCCTTACCTCAAACCCTTTGAAAACGACTTCCAGAGGAGGTAAAACGTGCTTTTAAGCGTTATTTGCATCTTGTGGCTACGTGATGGTGCCCATCCCAAACACACAATGACACACGCATGTCTGTCTGTCAGCCCTTCACATCCGACACTTAGGATGTGTTTTAATGATTTAGTGTTGTGCCCATTGCTGGATGCTCTCCGCCTCTGTGTTTTAGTGCTGCGCGTGCCCTGCTGAATATGTAAATAAGGACATCTGATGGTTTCTTATGAGAGCCTGATGGCGATGACACAACACTTCTCTGAAATCAACACGTTCAACCCCAGCACAATAAAAGAAAACGCAGCTTTAAGACAGTGGAGGACAACAGTTATTTGGCGGTTTGTCTTGCTTCGTAGAGTAACAACAACGTATGACCGCAAGTCAATATTTAAAAGTCCTTATTTTGATCCCTCCCCCTAACGTGTCTCCGAACAGCTACATAAGCACATAACTGTTTTTCTTTTCTTTTCTTTTTTTCGAATACATTTCATAATATTTTGTCATTTACTTGGAATCTTGGAATGTAAGCAAATATTGTATATATAATTAAATGTAAAGAATTTGTTATGAATATTCTGCAACAAAAGAAATGTTGATGGGACAAAAACAAACTTTTTATGCACTCTGTGATAAAATTGCATCAGAAATGATTTTATTTAAAAAAAAATTAAATTTATTTATCAACATATTACACACACACACAGACATACACACACATATATGTATACATACATACATATTTAATAATAAACTCAATTCACTGGGACTCTTATTTAAAAAAAAAAACGTATACTTTATTATTGCCGGTGTTGTGCCCTATTTTGATCCCCTGCCAAATTATTACACCACCGATACCGATATACCCCCCCCCCCCATTCAAATCACTACCTGATTGCCTAATCCTAATCCCTCCCCCACACCTCCTCCTAAACCTACCAATAGGTTTACCAAACCTACCAATAGGCTCTTTTACTGCACTGGTCACAGTACTCTACATTCATTATTTGCACTATTCATAGCACATGGTTAAAGCTATTACACTATAAACTGTCTAAAGTTGTTACTGTAGAAGCACAGTAAACTATTTCTACAAAAAATATAATTGCACTACTGTTATTTTGCATATAATACATTGTTCAACAATACTTTTGCACACTCATCCAACTGTATTTATTACCACCGTTCTCACGTTCCTGCTATTAATAATGTATATATAATCCTTCATTGCTCTGTTCATAATGTACATACAATCCCTACATTGCATTCATATTTATATTCTGTATATACTCTGATCAATATTGTATATAGCAACTCCACTGTACATTCTGTATAGCTTTACTTACTCTGCACTTTTGTGTATATAAAACACTATATTCTTGCACTTCTGGTTAGATACTAACTGCATTTCATTAGCTCTGTACTTGTACTCTGCATAATGACAATAAAGTTGAATCTAATCTAATACTAGGGACCTAACAATTGGGCACAACACTGGCTTTCACATTGACACAATTCATGAACAGATGAACAGCAGGTCATAAGCAATCGGAGTATAAATGTGTGATATTAAATGATTGCAATCTGATCTCTTTTTATTAGCACAGATGTTCCTATATACATTTTAAAGTGCAAAAGCGAGTGAAATGCTCGCACTGTTGAGCCCTGTGTATCTTTCTCTTTTTTGATATCTTACAATCTTATGTTTATGGTTGGTGGGAAGAATTCAAATGGCATCTGATGGCATTTAATATTGTCCCGTATTGTTACACAGCCCAGTTCAGTGTTCCTCATGGACAGTGTTGGGAAGGTTACTTTGGAAATGGAATAGGTTACAGATTACAAGTTACCCTATTTAAAACGTAATAGTAGTGTAACTTTTTCAATTACTTTAATAAAGTAATGTAACTGATTACTTTTGATTACTTTTTGATTACTTTTAAAAATCTCTAATAAATGTTTATTTGCAATCGTTAATCATTTTCAAACATTTACACCAGGTTTAACCTTAAAGTAGAGCTCAATACTGTCAGACTTTCACCATCCTTCATCACTTGAATTAAGATGATCACATTTGAACATCCACTACACAATCAGACTTTAGTTCTGCATTTTACTTTAAGATGGATCTGAAGTTCAATGCAAATTTAAAATCATAAGAAATTGTTTAGTGAAACTTTTTTTGAAACCAAATCTTTGCATAATTACAGGAAACACTGCTTCTAACAATAGTTTGGAAAGAAAAATAGTTAATTAAAAAATAATAAATAAAAGCATATACATCAACTCAAATATGTTTATCTAATAAGCATACCTCCTATTCTGTGTAGTAAACTCCTGAAACATTGCTGCTCTTTGTATATGATGATAGTTTTCTTAAAATAAGTTAAATGCTCATGAAGTGATTCATGATAGAGATTGTGTTTATGTGTTCATGTACTCATATATCGAGACGGCAGAGGTTGAAAACACTCCTAGATTCAGTAGGCCTATGTATAGTAAATGAAACCGCATGTCTGCATCAATTTCCATGAGTGGTGGACTGGGAAATAATTTCAGACCAGGAAATCTCAAACTCATACAAACAAATTCATGGACAACACTATTTTTGTATGGACCTGACATAAAAAAGGTTTAAATCTTTAGTTTGGGGACATGCAAAATAATTAAAAATTCTCTGCTGAACTGCACCTTCACTTCCAATTTTCTTTTCAGTCTCTAAATTTTGCCCTGTTATCCATCTCTCTCATGACTTTAATACTCAAGATTTAACAAAACTATACTTTCTAAATTGCCTACATGTCAAAATGAGTGCATCACTTCAATATATTTATAGAAAAATCCTAATTCTGAACATGAGTCATGTTTTTCCCTTACAAAAAATTTACCATGCTTTTATTATAGAAAAGTACATTAACCGTGTTTTATTTATTTGCAAATGGATTACCATTTGTATTTGTTTTTAAATAAATAAATGTGTAAAATAATTTTTAATTTGTGGCATGGTTTAACAATAGTAACCTTTGTCTCTGGATTTATAGCAAAATATTAAAACATTAATTTTCGTAAAGGTTGTGTAGTTGTCTGTCGTAGCTTCCCCTATAATAAAATCTCATTATTTTTCTGCTAAATTACTACTGTAACATTACAATAGATAATGATGTCGTTTATACAGTATTTTGAGTGAGTGTGATCAAATGTGCTGTTGCTCCTTGACTAAGTGAACAAATACAAAACTACAATAGCATCTTTACAGATGACACTGCAAACCGTGAACAGTAGTTTTGCTTCTCTGCTCCAGCTGTGCGCTTCCACAGTCCACTCTATTCTCTCTGTTTCGCATTGATTAGCCTACTTGGAGTCTGATCCAAACCGTTCGGCGAAGGCGCGCAGAGCGCGTGCGCCCAACCATTGCCAGTCACAACTAACCGATCCATGATTTATTAGAGTTGTAATTATCGAATGGCGGATTCGGAAATGATCGCATTAGTACATTCGGCAGGCAACACAATAATAATATTAAAATAGCGGGACAAATCGTCTGCCAGGCCACCGGGAATTGTCCCGGTTCTCCCGATGTCCGGTCCGCGCCTATTTTCCACAGACACGCAGAACGTGCAGGATTCATAATGTCTTTTGCGGCTTAATATTCACAGACACTAGTCCATGCTTTGATTCAAGTGTACTGACCTACTTTTGATTTATTTGTCCAAAATGTGGCATATTCTGTCCGCGTTAGGCAATAGCAATCCCGTTTTTATGACTGGGTTCTACAAACCAGACTATGTTTCTGCATCGCGGAAATTATAGGGCTGTGTGTCTCAGAAGAAATCATTTAAATCTGTATGTGGATGTGTGAAATATTCATATGTAATCCCCTTTGTAATCTTTAAAAATTTCATAAGTAACTGTAATTTAATTACTCATTTTTTCTTAGTAACTCTTACTGATTACAGTTACATTTAATTTGTAATTAAATTACGTAACGCCGTTACATGTAACTAGTTACTCCCCAACACTGCTCATGGACCTCCCCGACATTGGCACTTTAATAAAATCATGTGACAACACAATAACGTAACATACTGTTTTTAATTGCACAAGTCTCATATAATATATATATATATATTTTTTTTTAAAACAGTACACTACTATTCCATTCATAGCCATACAAGCATGCTTAAAATGAAAGGTAAGAGAAACCTTATTAGACCACACTTATTAATACATAAAGACCTACAGGAAAGTGATGGATGACTTGGGGTGACCACCTTGAATATCTAATTATAATGTCACTCATAATTATAGTTACAGTTTAACAGAGCTGTATTTGAGTATATAAACAGTGATGCACAATTGGTACTTCAGCTCTGATTGCTTATGCCTGGAGGCTTCAAGTGCTCTGTACCAATTAGATGGCACTTAATTGCAATCCAGTGAGTGGCACTGTCAGCAGTCGTTCACTCACCACTCCTCAGTTTATTGCATGATATTCAGGGTCCTTTGGCACCGTATTTACATTTGATTATAACGATAACAATGCCTAATTGCAATGTTGCATGCATTAAGTGTGCTTGGCACAGTCTGCATATTTCTGACTCGACATTCTCCATTCATTGGTGCCACAGAGACCACTGACAAGTGAAATGGAGTTCTTCATTATCGTTTTAATTAACACCAAAGTCTTGAGGGGTAGCCATCGAGGTATCTGAAAACCTGGTACATGGTTTCTATTTTTACCCCTCTCTGTGGAACTGGTTTTGAAAGTGGAATAATGTTGTGTGAAATGTGTGTCACGGATTGACCGAGTAAGACCACATGGGATGGAAGAAACTCCGATTATTAAGGAAGACTATACTCTTCTTAGCATGCTGAAATCAAGGTTAATAACATTTCCGATTTCTGGGATACTCTCATTTGCTCTGAGTGAGAGAGCCCATAGGATCTGGAAACTGCAAATAAGATCTCTTTAATATCGCAATTGTTTCTCCTAGATTGCAGTGATAATTATAGAGAGCAAATTGAGAATCTATTTTAAAGACTTTTGCTTATAAGTCTATGCTATGGTAAATCATAATTATGATACAAACCATTAAAATAGTGACATAAAAAGACAAGTATGACACCATACTTATGACGTCAAAATTAAGACAAAATGTCAAGATCTTGAAAGTAGGACATTGAAAGTGATATACAGTAATAATGAGATGAAAATTCACAGTTATGAGCTAAATTTAAAAAAATAATGAGATTAAAAATCAAAATTATGACATGGAAAAGTCAAAATTATTGGATAAAAAGTCAGTTGCAAGAAAAAGTTGATATTAGGACATGACAAATTGAGATAAAGTCAAAATTAAAAATTAAAATCTAAATTATGAGATAAAAAGGTCAAGGTCAAAATAATCATAATTATTACTTTTTTATTACAAAATTATATGGTACCAAGTCATAATGAATACATAGTCAAAATTAGGAAAATTTTTCAAAAAGTTGAAATGGACAGTCAAAATTGTGAGATAAAAATCATAATTATGTAAAAAAAAAAATCAACTTTGAATTCATAATTGACTTTTTTATCTCAATTTGCACTTTTCATTTCCCAATTTTTATTTTGGTATCATAATAATTATATGTCTTCCGTTGAGGAAGCAGTGGCTGGGGACTCGGATGAGGACTCGTCCATCACCCGGGCTGAAGTCATCGAGGTAGTTAAAAAGCTCCTCGTGGCAAGGCACCAGGGGTGGATGAGATCCGCCCTGAGTACCTCAAGTCTCTGGATGTTGTGGGGCTGTCTTGGCTGACACGCCTCTGCAACATCGCATGGCGGTTGGGGACAGTACCTCTGGACTGGCAGACCGGGGTGGTGGTCCCTCTTTTCAAGAAGGGGGACCGGAGAGTGTGTTCCAACAATAGGATGATCACACTTCTCAGCCTCCCCGGGAAAGTCTATGCCAGGGTACTAGAGAGGAGAATTCGGCCAATAGTGGAACCTTGGATTCAGGAGGAACAGTGTGGTTTTCGTCCCGGTCGTGGAACACTGGACCAGCTCTATACCCTTTCCAGGGTGCTGGAGGGTTCATGGGAGTATGCCCAACCAGTCCACATGTGTTTTGTGGATTTGGAGAAGGCATTCGACCGTGTTCCTCGCGGCATCCTGTGGAGGGTGCTCTGGGAGTATGGGGTCGGCGGTCCCCTGCTTTGGGCTGTTCGGTCCCTATACGACCGGAGCAAGAGCTTGGTTCGCATTGCCGGCAGTAAGTCAGACCTCTTCCCGGTGCATGTTGGGCTCCGGCAGTGCTGCCCTTTGTCACCGGTTCTGTTCATAATTTTTATGGACAGAATTTCTAGGCACAGCCAAGGAGCATAGAGTGTCCGGTTTGGGGACCATACGATTTCGTCGCTGCTTTTTGCGGATGATGTTGTCGTGTTGGCCTCCTCAGACCAGGACCTTCAGCGCACACTGGGACGGTTTGGGATGAGTATCAGCACCTCCAAGTCCGAGGCCATGGTTCGCAGTCGGAAAAGGGTGGATTGCCCACTTCAGGTTGGTGGAGAGTTCTTGCCTCAAGTGGAGGAGTTCAGGTATCTTGGGGTCTTGTTCACGAGTGAGGGAAGGATGGAACGGGAGATTGACAGACGGATCCGTGCAGCTTCTGCAGTAATGCGGTCGCTGTACTGGTCTGTCGTGGTGAAGAAGGAGCTGAGCTGTAAGGCAAATCTCTCGATTTACCGGTCAATCCACGTTCCTACTCTCACCTATGGTCATGAGCTGTGGGTCATGACCGAAAGGACAAGATCCCGGATACAGGCGGCCGAAATGAGCTTTCTCCGTAGGGTGGCTGGGGGCTCCCTTAGAGATAGGGTGAGAAGCTCGGTCACTCGGGAGGAGCTCAGAGTAGAGCCGTTGCTCCTCCACATCGAGAGGAGCCAGATGAGGTGGCTCGGGCATCTATTTCGGATGCCTCCTGGACGCCTTCCCAGGGAGGTGGGACGTGCCTGGAACACCTCCCCGGGAAGGCGTCCAGGAGGCATCCGAAATAGATGCCCGAGCCACCTCATCTGGCTCCTCTCGATGTGGAGGAGGCCCCGGGGAAGACCTAGGATACGCTGGAGGGACTATGTCTCCCGGCTGGCCTGGGAACGCCTCGGGGTTCCCCCGGAAGAGCTGGAGGAAGTGGCTAGGAAGTGGCTAGGAAGAGGGAAGTCTGGGAGTCTCTGCTTAGACTGTTGCCCCCGCGACCCGGCCCCGGATAAGCGGATGATGATGGATGGATGGATGGATGGAATAATTATATTAATTTTAATTTTAAATATGAATACCATAGGTTTGTGTTTTTTTTATGTTTTCTTATAAGAAACCTTTAAAACTAAATAATGATAAAGTATTTAGTAATATATATATATATATATATATATATATATATATATATATATTATTATTATTATTATTAAAATGAATTACATTTAAAAATTGAATAGTATTTTAAAATGTTGCAAGCCAGACTCAATCTTGCATCACCCTCAATTGTTATGCTGCAGCTCCATCATCTGAGAGTTACCAAATGATGAAAGTCCACTAGGCCTCCAGACCTGCTGTATGTAAGCAGTGCATTCTCTTGTGGGAGTTGAACAGACATTAGGTGGGAGTCAAGTCTTCTGGAAGTAAGATTAACTTTGTTTTATTGGTTTTTGGTGGTGAAATGCTCTAATTTAGCTCAGACAGTTTGCAAAGGGTCGTGCTCTAATAAACAAATGCTCTATTAGGGTGAACAGAAGAGTGGTGCGTGTGCGGTTTAACAGAGGATAATCATTTACACATTGCCCTGAATAACAGTAATCAGCATGGGCAAACATAGACAGCAGAAGCTGTTTTCCACATGCTCTCTCATAAATATGTAGTTCAGCAGATTTCCCCTGCTAGCATAAGTAATTAGATGATGCAAACTTGTAAGTGGTACAACTAAACAACATGGAGATTTTGTCCAGAAACAACACAAAAGTTACAAACTTGAGGGTTTCACTTGTGATACGCAATCTGCACATCTACATTATCTCAAATCAGTAACAGCCTCAGGTTGTGATTGATTTGACTTCGGTGTCGTGACGTATTTCTGCGTGAAACCGAATTTTGAATGAGAAAAAATAGAGGGCGGGGCTTGATTTTAGTGCACCACCCTGTCTTCTCAAGCTCACAGTATTTTGACAGACTGTTCTACCTAAGCTTTCATTCTGAACGCCATTCAGGAAAGCAATTGCTAAATAAATATCATAAAGACTCTCAATTAGTGTCATAATTATGACATAAAAAGTAAAAAATTTATGATTTGAAAAGTTGAATAATGGGATAGTCAATTGTGACAAAAGTTAAAACTGACAAAAAAATAGGAGATAAAATGTCTAGTGACAAGACAAATTACTACTGAATTTTTTTTATAATTTTAGATTTTATTACGTTGTACTTCAAATGAATTGTCAGCAAAACTGCAGTTATTTTAGTACCATTTATAATATTATAGTATTAATATATTTTTTTTAATTCGTTTTTATTTTTTAGAATATTAACTTTACAGTGATTTGCAGTAGTGCATACTCTTTGTGTAATGTGTACTTTGAATGATAATATGTAAGTGTAATATAATGCATTTATAATATGTTCAGACATTCAGTGCACTGATAATCACTTATAATCAGAGCAAGCGTATCATGCTTTCCTTTCTTAGTAATATTTCATTCTAAGACACGTTGTTGCTTGGTTACATGGCTCTTACCCTAAGAACCTATTTTGCCTCACTCAGTAGTCAGGTGTTTTTGTTGAATTAATGGTTTTTCAGTCTGTCAAATGTACGTACTCAATTGTGTACTCAAATGGTTCAGGTCATACTTAGAAGGGGGAGGTTATTATGTGAGTATAGGATAGCATAAGTCAAAGTGGATGTCAATGACATAGGGAGTCCCACAAGGCTCAATTCTTGCACCACTCTTGTTTAGCCTGTATATGCTTCCACTAAGTCAAATAATGAGAAAGAACCAAATTGCCTATCACAGCTATGCTGATGATACCCAGATTTACCTAGCCTTATCTCCAAGTGACTACAGCCCCAGTGACTCCCTTTGCCAATGTATTAGTGAAATTAATAGTTGTATGTGCCATAACTTTCTAAAGTTAAACAAGGAAAAAAATGTAGTCATTGCATTTGGAAACAAAGATGAAGTTTTCAAGGTGAACGCATACCTTGACTCTAGGGGTCAAACAACTAAAAATCAAGTCAGGAATCTTGGTGTGATTCTGGAGACAGACCTTAGTTACAGTAGTCATGACAAAGCAGTAACTAAATCAGCATACTATCATTTTAAAAACATTGCAAGAATTAGATGTTTTGTTTCCAGGCAAGACTTGGAGAGACTTGTTCATGCCTTTATCACCAGAAGTTTGGACTATTGTAAAGGTCTCCTCACCAGCCTTCCCAAAAAGACCATTAGACTGCTGCCAGGATACTGACTAGAACCAGAAAATCTGAGCATATCACACCAGTCCTCAGGTCCTTACAATGGCTTCCAGTTAAATTTAGGATTGATTTTAAAGTACTTTTACTCGTTTATAAATCACTCAATGACCTAGGACCGAAATATATTGCAGATATGTTCACTGAATATAAACCTAACAGAGCACTCAGATCATAAGGATTGAGTCAGTTAGAAATACCAAGGGTTCAAACAAAACAAGGGAAGTATGTTTTTAGTTACTATGCCGCCCGCAGTTGGAATCAGTTTCCACAAGAGCTCAGATGTGCTAAAACATTAGCCTCTTCTAAATCTAAACTCAAAACCCATCTGTTTAGCTGTGCATTTATTGAACGAGCACTGTGAGATGTCCGAACTGATTGCACTGTATTTTACGTATTCACTTTATTTTATGTAAAATCATTTTCTATTTTTAACTTTTTTTTAAAATTCATTTTAAATAAGTCAATTTTTAAATCATTTCCAAATCATTTTAAAATTGCTTGTTTTTATTTTTGTTATTATTTTCCTTCCATTATTTTACTTTCTTTTATGTTAAGCACTTTAAATTACCATCGTGTACGAAATGTGCTATATAAATAAACTTGCCTTGCCTTACCTTGTGTGTTTATGCGGTGACTGGGTCACACTGAACACATATCTATGTGTCACGCCCCATTCGTGGCTTTTGTGGACTCCAGGGAGCCCCGGGCGAGCCTCACACTCACGAACGCCCCTTTCCTCCCCATAAATAATTGTACATAGGCAGGTGCCAGCGCAATAGCTCCTCGCCTCTTGATCAAACCCAGCATCAGAGTCCCCTGAGGAACAGGAGTGTTTCTTAAGAGTGCAAGTGTCAAAATCAACAAGGTCTTGCGAGCAGCTCTGAATCACGCTGTGCATCAGCGGAGGGAATGAAGTGTCAGGAATTCAGATTACTAAAGAGACTCGGGAAACTTCAAACTGGGATTGATATGTGTTGCTCTGATCACTTGTTCTCCGAGCTTTAGAAAGAGTTGTGGTGTGTAACTTCTTAAACATTTTAGATTGCGATCTGTCGGTGCACAAAGTAGAACAACAGCCTCCTTTTATGCCTTGAAGTGAGAGATTTTTGGTGTTGCAATTAGGGCTGTAGCTATCGAATATTTTAGTAATCGAGTATTCTACCAAAAATTCCATTGATTAATCGAGTAATCGGATAAAATTTGTTTTTGCTTAAAGTGCAATATTAATTATGCAAGAGAAAATATGACTCCTGGGTCTCTTAAAATGAACAACTAAGTTTCCTTTTTTAGAAAAAAAATATTTTTACTTTTTAAATGCATAAAATGCAATGCATACATCAAAAATAAACATTTAATTATTACCCATTGTTTCTCTGTCTGTACTTGTACTGTGAACAATGACAATAAAGTTGACAGATGAAGTAAACACATGATAGGTAAAAATTGATATCCTGAATGCACTGTAAGTCGCTTTGGATAAAAGCGTCTGCCAAATGCATAAATGTAATTTAATTTTAATTTAAGTGCATTTAAGTGCCATTCAGTTGGGGTTTAAAATAAAGCATTTTCTGAGATGCACATTAAACACATAAAACATTAATTTAATTTATCTTTTAATTATTAAAAATTAAGCAAACTTAACTTTTTGGTAAACAAAGGGGATTTACTATTAAAAATAAAAAATGGAAGAAATGTTGTGTGATTAAACCTTAAAAAAAACGGACTTTTATTTTGACGGGTTGACGTACCTGACGTACATTTACAGTTCTGTGTATGTGATGTGACGCTAGTTTTACTCAAATCAAACTTCCTCATGAAGTGACTGTCAGAGCAGTTTTGGAGATGTTGTTCATGTGTTCACGTCCATATTTAGTGAGACAGCAGATGCTGAAATCACCGGAGCGTCACGCGCGCGTGCTTCAGTGTGTGTGACAAAAAGCTAGTCGCGCTTCTGCTCCATTCATTAACAGAGACACGCAGAACATGCAGGATTCATATTTAAATAGACTGTTCCGGCTTAATATTTACAGATTTAGTCCATATCGTGATTTGATGTACAACCCGAATTCCGGAAAAGTTGGGACGTTTTTTAAATTTTAATAAAATGAAAACTAAAAGACTTTCAAATCACATGAGCCAATATTTTATTCACAATAGAACATAGATAACATAGCAAATGTTTAAACTGAGAAAGTTTACAATTTTATGCACAAAATGAGCTCATTTCAATTTTGATTTCTGCTACAGGTCTCAAAATAGTTGGGCATGTTTACCATGGTGTAGCATCTCCTTTTCTTTTCAAAACAGTTTGAAGACGTCTGGGCATTGAGGCTATGAGTTGCTGGAGTTTTGCTGTTGGAATTTGGTCCCATTCTTGCCTTATATAAATTTCCAGCTGCTGAAGAGTTCATGGTCGTCTTTGACGTATTTTTCGTTTAATGATGCGCCAAATGTTCTCTATAGGTGAAAGATCTGGACTGCAGGCAGGCCAGGTTAGCACCCGGACTCTTCTACGACGAAGCCATGCTGTTGTTATAGCTGCAGTATGTGGTTTTGCATTGTCCTGCTGAAATAAACAAGGCCTTCCCTGAAATAGACGTTGTTTGGAGGGAAGCATATGTTGCTCTAAAACCTTTATATACCTTTCAGCATTCACAGAGCCTTCCAAAACATGCAAGCTGCCCATACCGTATGCACTTATGCACCCCCATACCATCAGAGATGCTGGCTTTTGAACTGAACGCTGATAACATGCTGGAAGGTCTCCCTCCTCTTTAGCCCGGAGGACACGGCGTCCGTGATTTCCAACAAGAATGTAAAATTTGGACTCGTCTGACCATAAAACACTATTCCACTTTGAAATAGTCCATTTTAAATGAGCCTTGGCCCACAGGACACGACGGCGCTTCTGGACCATGTTCACATATGGCTTCCTTTTTGCATGATAGAGCTTTAGTTGGCATCTGCTAATGGCACGGCGGATTGTGTTTACCGACAGTGGTTTCTGAAAGTATTCCTGGGCCCATTTAGTAATGTCATTGACACAATCATGCCGATGAGTGATGCAGTGTCGTCTGAGAGCCCGAAGACCACGGGCATCCAATAAAGGTCTCCGGCCTTGTCCCTTACGCACAGAGATTTCTCCAGTTTCTCTGAATCTTTTGATGATGTTATGCACTGTAGATGATGAGATTTGCAAAGCCTTTGCAATTTGACGTTGAGGAACATTGTTTTTAAAGTTTTCCACAATTTTTTTACGCAGTCTTTCACAGATTGGAGAGCCTCTGCCCATCTTTACTTCTGAGAGACTCTGCTTCTCTAAGACAAAGCTTTTATAGCTAATCATGTTACAGACCTGATATCAATTAACTTAATTAATCACTAGATGTTCTCCCAGCTGAATCTTTTCAAAACTGCTTGCTTTTTTAGCCATTTGTTGCCCCCGTGCCAACTTTTTTGAGACCTGTAGCAGGCATTAAATTTTAAATGAGCTAATTAAGTGGATAAAAGTGTAAAATTTCTCAGTTTAAACATTTGCTACGTTATCTATGTTCTATTGTGATTAAAATATTGGCTCATGTGATTTGAAATTCCTTTAGTTTTCATTTTATTAAAATTTAAAAACGTCCCAACTTTTCCGGAATTTAGGGTTGTAAGTGCAATGACCTATTTTTGATTAATTAATTCAAAATTTGGCAAATTCCGTGCCATTCCGCGTTAAACTGTAAAAATCCGTTTATGACTGGATTCCGCGATTCCCTCCGCGTTTTCTGCATCACGGAAATCATAGGGCCCTAGTTGTGGTATGCCAGCTCTATCTTGCAATGGACACACGCCACAACGTTCTCTTTACGTTTGCTCGCGTCCTCAAATCAAAACACGGCTGACTCCTTGCAGTATGCCATGGCAGTATGCGATTTCGGGCGCAGCGCTTGTGTCTCCTTCCGCTTTGTGGGTGACGTAAATGCATTGTGTCACATTAAAAAAAAAATCATTGCGAAAGTACCTGACGTGAGATTTAAAATAAATTAAAAGAGGCTTCGAGGCAGAGGAATTTGCCTCGATCATTTTTTGTAATCGAGTTACTCGAGGAATTGTTTCAGCCCTAGTTGCAATGCTTCACTTGTTTTGTGTAGGCCAGATTTTTTGTCTTGGACCCCAAATGTGGCTTTTGGATTTTTAACTTTTTATGTTTCTGAGAGAAAAAGCATTGTGTGTGTGTAGCTACCCAGCAGTCTATGCAGCAACACCAAAGTGTGAACTCAGCGGTCGACAACAAAGGCTTAGGGTGGCATTTGGGACAGGTCCACAGTAAGGTCTCAAATATCCCTTAGTATAAATAGCAACCTTATAACCCTGTTGTGCCCAAAATAATAATAATAATAATAATAATAATAATATCAGTGATTTTGTCCAGCTTGGAGTGAGTGTAGAGAAGGGTGATGTTAGAGCACAGGTGCACATGGAGGTCTGTGATTGATTGATTTATTTATTTTTTTCTAGTGATTTATACAATTTTTAATTTACATGACAATTAAGGACATTTTCATATAACATATTTATGTTACATTATGAATGATGAATATTAAGCATATATAAATACATATTAATGGCTAATTGTAATGTTTATGTTGCCTATTGCCTGTAATTGATTTTAAACTAAAATATTATAAATGTGAGATTATAAAGTGTGTTTTTGTGGGTGTGTGTGTTTTTAAATTCTAATTAATTTGACCTCATTGCAGTATGTTGCAAGACCTCAGTTTTGTGCTTAAAAAATACAAATAAATAATGTACAGGTCCTTCTAAAAAAATTAGCATATTGTGATAGTTCATTATTTTCCATAATGTAATGATAAAAATTAAACTTTCATATATTTTAGATTCATTGCACACCAACTGAAATATTTCAGGTCTTTTATTGTTTTAATACTGATGATTTTGGCATACAGCTCATGAAAACCCAAAATTCCTATCTCAAAAAATTAGCATATTTCATCCGACCAATAAAAGAAAAGTGTTTTTAATACAAAAAAAAAGTCAACCTTCAAATAATTATGTTCAGTTATGCACTCAATACTTGGTCGGGAATCCTTTTGCAGAAATGACTGCTTCAATGCGGCGTGGCATGGAGGCAATCAGCCTGTGGCACTGCTGAGGTGTTATGGAGGCCCAGGATGCTTCGATAGCGGCCTTAAGCTCAACCAGAGTGTTGGGTCTTGCGTCTCAACTTTCTCTTCACAATATCCCACAGATTCTCTATGGGATTCAGGTCAGGAGAGTTGGCAGGCCAATTGAGCACAGTAAATACCATGGTCAGTAAACCATTAACCAGTGGTTTTGGCACTGTGAGCAGGTGCCAGGTCGTGATGAAAAATGAAATCTTCATCTCCATAAAGCTTTTCAGCAGATGGAAGCATGAAGTGCTCCAAAATCTCCTGATAGCTAGCTGCATTGACCCTGCCCTTGATAAAACACAGTGGACCAACACCAGCAGCTGACATGGCACCCCAGACCATCACTGACTGTGGGTACTTGACACTGGACTTCAGGTATTTTGGCAT
Source organism: Carassius carassius (assembly GCF_963082965.1). NCBI lineage: Eukaryota > Metazoa > Chordata > Actinopteri > Cypriniformes > Cyprinidae > Carassius > Carassius carassius. Next base: position 18,683,300 of record NC_081795.1, on the reverse strand, counting down.
TTCCTTCTCCCCAGTCTTCCTCCAGACTCTGGCACCTTGATTTCCGAATGACATGCAAAATTTTTCCAAAAGTCCAGTGCTGCTACTCTGTAGCCCAGGTCAGGTGCTTCTGCCGCTGTTTCTGGTTCAAAAGTGGCTTGACCTGGGGAATGCGGCACCTGTAGCCCATTTCCTGCACACGCCTGTGCACAGTGGCTCTGGATGTTTCTACTCCAGACTCAGTCCACTGCTTCCGCAGGTCCCCCAAGGTCTGGAATCGGTCCTTCTCCACAATCTTTCTCAGGGTCCGGTCACCTCTTCTCGTTGTGCAGCGTTTTTGCCACACTTTTTCCTTCCCACAGACTTCCCACTGAGGTGCCTTGATACAGCACTCTGGGAACAGCCTATTCGTTCAGAAATTTCTTTCTGTGTCTTACCCTCTCGCTTGAGGGTGTCAATGATGGCCTTCTGGACAGCAGTCAGGTCGGCAGTCTTACCCATGATTGCGGTTTTAAGTAATGAACCAGGCTGGGAGTTTTTAAAAGCCTCAGGAATCTTTTGCAGGTGTTTAGAGTTAATTAGTTGATTCAGATGATTAGGTTAATAGCTCGTTTAGAGAACATTTTCATGATATGCTAATTTTTTGAGATCATCAGTGAACTGAACTTTTCTCATTCGACAGAAATACTATTTTCAAATTATTTACCCGGCCTATAACACTTGGTGTAAATGTTCTTACCTAGAACAGAAAACATACACTTTGACTATTTGACTATTTTGTAGACATCATGTAATGTTAAATAGTTTACTAAAAAAAATTGAAGCACCAGCAGCTGTGATTTTCAAAATGAAAGAAATGTACAAGCTAAGGATGTTTCAAGTATTATCATAATTTCCTTTTGACCCTGATAAACTGGTAATGAATTTTCTATGCAAGTGACACTATATACAGTTCTCATACTATTTGTGTAAACAGCTGTGCTAAAACATTTATGACTTTTTTTGCATGCCAACAGATTCTGTCAAGGGTGTTTCACATCTAAGAATCACAATGTTTGGTAAATGACATTTTTCTTACACCTCAAGATTTAGCCATATCAAGATTTTGGACGGCCGTTCACAATTAGTTTTTTGGACTGTACGTTTTTAGGTGATCTTTGTGTGGTGTCATCATAATAGGAATAAATGAAAATTAAGAAATTAAGTTACAGTTTTTCTCTTCGAGATATTTCTTTTAGTGCAACTGTGTGTCTGTCCAAAAAGTGTGATCACGTGAAGCATCAACACAAAAATTAAGTCTAGCTGTTTTACACTTAAAACTATTACAACCAAAACAAATCAAACGGTTCCACTGAAAGCTTCACACTCGTTTAAGTTTTAACATGTTAAAGTTTCCACACTCTTGTGTGATACATTTTATCCATAACCTTTCGTGTAGTCAAGTGACCAAATCACTAAGAAAGAGATTATAGCAAGAAAACAAATGTTTACAATGCATATAGAATTCAGAATACAATTGTTAAACAATTTTTATATTGATTTGTAAATGATATTTTTATTACTCCATTAGATTTAGTCATCGTGTTCAGATAGCAGATGAAACCATTCACATTTTGTTTGTTTGGCTGTTTTTGTTTTAAGACTCCTGTAAGTTCATGCTAATTCTTGCATGGGAAAGAGAGCAGGGTGAGCTACTATTGTAATACAAACACATTTGAGAACTACGAGGTTCTCACTTTTGTAATGGTTATAGAAAAATTCAAACATAACTTTTGCATATGGATTATCTGTGAGCAAAACTGACTAAAAAAAAATCACTGAATTATGAAATGCTAAAGTGTGTACGGCATTTGGCAAAACGGGATTTTAGCTGTAATGAGCACATAAGACAAAAATTGTCAATGTGTGACTTGTAAACATGTATAATTTTATTTATTTATTTATTTTTACCAGAGATAATCGATGAGTCCGTTTACATGTTGTTTTGCAGTTTTCTGATGAAGAGTTTTCTCTGACCGTGGTCAAACATACAGTGCCTGTTCATAGGAATTTTTTACAGCATAACTACAGCATGTACTACCTACTACCTGTGTCACAAAGACACATAATAGCCACTACCTCGACTTGAAAATGAGTCCTGCCATTTTCTGTTCTGACTGTTGCACTTAATACAAACCCATCTATTACACTAAAGTTAGACATTAAAAGTCAAGGATGCCACAGGAACTATTTCCTTTCTCTGTTTCTCTAAACATCACACTGGTAAATAAACCAGAGATGACATGTAGAAAGAATTCATTGAAAGGGGCATGTTTTAGTCCATTTTAGATGGTCTGCACCAACACACGTTTTAGATGTTTTAGGTATTCATCAGACATTTTATAACATATATTTCACCAAACCTTGAGGCCTGAAAAGCGGGGCTTAGCATCAGTCCACATTTCAGCCGTTAGCCAGAAAATGCACGTGGGCCGAGATTTCATTATTGAGATAATCTACATGATGTGAAACTAGCTAACAGTTACATTACAGTTTTGGGTTCTAGCTTATATTGAATAGTGTTTCTGTTCCACATGTTTAACTCCGCATTACTCCATTGTGAAGACATGTACTGTCTAAAGCGTTTTTCACTGTAGTAGTCCAACTCTGAAACCAGACCAAACAAAAATTAGCTTGAGCCTTAGTTGTAGCAGAATTAAATGATTTGTGCGTGTTGTTCTGAACCACGGTTTCATTTTTAACATCAAAATTCGTATTGTACTGTCGTGGGAAGTCGTGGCCTAATGGTTAGAGAGTCGGACTCCCAATCGAAAGGTTGTGAGTTCGAGTCTCGGGCCGGCAGGAATTGTTGGTGGGGGGAGTGCATGTACAGTGCTCTCTCCACCCTCAATACCACGACTTAGGTGCCCTTGAGCAAGGCACTGAACCCCCAACTGCTCCCCGGGTGCCGCAGCATAAATGGCTGCCCACTGCTCCGGGTGTGTGTTCACAGTGTGTGTGTGTTGTGTGTTCACTGCTCTGTGTGTGTGTGCACTTCGGATGGGTTAAATGCAGAGCACAAATTCTGAGTATGGGTCACCATACTTGGCTTAATGTCACGTCACTTCTTTTTTTTCTTTGTGTGATTGTAAAAAGTTTTGTGTGTGAGTGTCTGTTTATTTATTTTTTTGCTAACAGTATTGCTGTAATGTTAGCGAGCTCTTTGTGTTCTCTGCTTTACTGTGTTTATATACGTCAGTATTCTTTAAATTTGCTCGATTAAATTAAGTATTTAACACAGTTTTGGATAATGTGTGTGTGTGAATATAGAATGTGGCACAAGGATCTTTAAAAATATTTTTTCTTGAAATATCGATGTAACACTCGGAATCGAGACTGCTTCTTTTAAATATAATAATATGACTAACACATTAATAATAATAATAGTTCTCAGCCGATTTGTACATTATTAAATGAAAAATTATATTAGTGGTCGTCACAAACTTAAGGTGTAAACAAAACTACCTTGCAACAGTGTGCTTTAGATTTACTAGCAAGATCATTTTAACGCTCTGTTCGCAAGGAAAAGTTTTGGAATCTTACGAAGAATATACATCCGAATGCACCTACCTGCTTTTGACCAACGTAGACTGGGCATACTTCTACAATCAAATTTGGAGAAACTTTAATATGGATTAAAACATCTGGTACATTTTCCAGTGGGATGGTACAACGCCTGGTATGCGGTACCATGCGAGCAAGCCACCAGACTACATATTCATAGCATCCTGTTGAAACAAAACTCTTCATGATCAGAATTATCTCATGCTGGTAAATAAACGTCGGGAGGACTTTGAAACAAACTTTGACTCTGATGAGTCTGATCGTGACTGGCCTTTTCCTGAGGTCAACCCTTACTAATGCTGCAAAAAGAGACTATATTTTGAGCAATGTGACATACCTATGTTGAACACAATTTTTTCAATGATAAACAAGCTGTTTCAGTCCATTTAAATTTATTTTAAAACCGAATGATCAGTCAGATAATAGTGTATTCGGTATAACAAACCTGAACAATGATATTGTAATGTTTCTTTTTCGGTGTTTACTCACCCATCTATGTGTTCCTTGCTCTATGTTTAATAAATGGCTGTTGGATTAAGTTTTCCCAAGCCACAATACATTACCGTTACTTGAAACAAATTGCCAGTGTCTTAACAAAAATCCTAATAAACCTCGTAATCTTTAATTAAAATATTTTCCAGTGAAAATGACAGAATTCTCTTTGGTGACATAAGCTAGGCTTCGCCGGTCAAAACACATCCCTAATTAGGCCCCTTCACCCTCCTCCACTTTTGAGTGCAACACCCCCATCTCAACAACCAACCAAGCAACATTTGAAACGTAGAAACAAGACCACCCATTTTTATTTTTTGTTCGAATGTACAGAAGATCCACCACTACTTCTTCGTGACTATGGCTAGTCTTCATCCCCTGTGAGCGGCTGACCTCATAAACTCTGCAGTTATCACAGGTTTTCCTAGATCTGCGAACAAGGGTTTTACAGCACGGTCGACGGAGCTACTGCAACATCTTGTCGATCAAAACATTATCTACGTTGACTGACAGAATCGGCTTCAACAATCAAATTTTTGTCTGAAACTGATGGACTCTCTAATTTTTCAAATAATAAGGCTTCGACGGATCTGAACCATGAACCAGAAATTGAAACTGAAATTGCACAAGGCCTGGATCGTCGTGGATTAATACAGTCAGTCCAGATTCTGGGAAATGGTGACAACATTCTATATTGATTAGGGTACAAAGTTTATCTCTTGAATTAAATTCTGAAAAGGATGTCTGACGCTGCGCAAAAGCAGATGGATTGCAACTGGAGTTCTGGCGCCGCTACGGATGATCAGCTGAAGTGCGACTGCACCCCGGGGGAATCGTGTCATGTAACAGACTACATAGACACTATGTTTAAACAGCATTACCGAGAACAAATGATCAAACTGATTTATGTGGTCATAGAGCAGGTGTGCAATCCAAATCATGATTGTACTGGGGATACCACGTGTGTAAAAAATCTTAAGAATGAAATGAATGAAGTAAGAAGCCTGAAAAATAACCCATGGCCTGATTTGACTAGTATGTTTATTACCAGTAAAGAATCAGTCTGTGTAACGACTAGAAAAATTCTGGATGTGATGTATGAATGTGACGATGAGATGGACATTAACGAGGTTCTCTGTCTGTGTACATGTGTAACAGATTTATGTACATTGTTGGTTTCAAAAAATTATGGTTCCATGACATGTGAGATTGTTCAAACTTATGTCAACTACATACTAGAACAAAACATGCTGGCTTGTAGAGATTTTCTTTTCTGGCTAGACCACTTGTAATGTCATTACTACTGTTTGTTAGTAATGTCAATTTGACCATTTTGTTCACTGCTTCAATGTATGAATGTATATTGAAAAATGTTTGAAATAAAATGTTGAATCACATTTTAATCTTTTGCAGTTTATGAAAAAATGGGTCTGGGCTCATGAAAAATGTGTTAATGTTATATTTAAAAGAAGCAGTCTCGATTCCGAGACACCTTACACACAAAACGTTTTACAATCACACATGACAGTACAATACGAATTGTGATGTTAAAAATGAAACCGTGGTTCAGAACAACACGCACAAATCATGAAAAGATAAAAAGAAAACATTTTAATTCTGCTACAACTAAGGCTCAAGCTAATTTTTGTTTGGTCTGGTTTCAGAGTTGGACTACTACAGTGAAAAACGCTTTAGACAGTACATGTCTTCACAATGGAGTAATGCGGAGTTAAACATGTGGAACAGAAACACTATTCAATATAAGCTAGAACCCAAAACTGTAATGTAACTGTTAGCTAGTTTCACATTATGTAGATTATCTCAATAATGAAATCTCGGCCCACGTGCATTTTCTGGCTAACGGCTGAAATGTGGACTGATGCTAAGCCCCGCTTTTCAGGCCTCAAGGTTTGGTGAAATATATGTTATAAAATGTAAAAAACGATAAACTATATCAGATGTTCTTAAAAATGTAAATGTCGGACATTTCAACTTTGTAAACACGTAATAACTAATGTTTTAAGATAGACAAATGTTTAGATATTTTGTGAAAACAATAAAGATATACTACAACATTTCAGGGCCCATGCTGTCGAAGACCGTAATTTCACACTGTGTTGTTTTAAAAGTAAAATTAGATCAATTATAAAGACAGTCGTGACAACACGCAGTTCCAGTCCAATGTTTCCCGAATCAAACCTTTTAGTCTGATGAATACCTAAAACATCTAAAACGTGTGTTGGTGCAGACCATCTAAAATGGAATAAAACATGCCCCTTTCAATGAATTCTTTCTACATGTCATCTCTGGTTTATTTACCAGTGTGATGTTTAGAGAAACAGAGAAAGGAAATAGTTCCTGTGGCATCCTTGACTTTTAATGTCTAACTTTAGTGTAATAGATGGGTTTGTATTAAGTGCAACAGTCAGAACAGAAAATGGCAGGACTCATTTTCAAGTCGAGGTAGTGGCTATTATGTGTCTTTGTGACACAGGTAGACCAGAAAAAGCTCTAAAGTGCATCACAATCTCAGTTTAAACACTCTCTTGACAATCATTTAATCATCTCGTACTCTATTTCGTTCATGTTTTTGCCTGTTTGACCAAACTCTGAGAATAGTCTTTATCTAAAAAACAATGAAAAAGATACACGGCTTATGGTCCAGATCAACATTAAAAGTTTTCACAATAGTTTAGAAGAGAGGATTTCACTATTAGGTATTTGTTATTCTGATACACATTTCCTGTATAAAAGAGTATGTCTATAACCTATTCAAGGGCGTTCAGTGCAATCTTATGGATCTTAAACATAATCACATTACAACAGGGTGACATAGTCCCTCTAGCAAATCCACCAAAAGTGGACAAAGCAGAAAAATCTTAGCACACGGTAGATGCTAATGCTTATGAATGAAGGGGAGTACACATAGGCCTACTCTTTAATGTAAAGCTGAAATGTTGAAACAAATGAGTATGACCAATACAAATGTGAACATGGTCATCAGCTATATGAACAAGAGCTCTAGATGTAGGGGCAATATTTTTATGCTGTAGTTATGCTGTAAAAATTCCTATGAACAGGCACTGTATGTTTGACCACAGTCAGAGAAAACTCTTCATCAGAAAACTGCAAAACAACATGTAAACGGACTCATCGATTATCTCTGGTAAAAATAAATAAATAAAATAAAATTATACATGTTTACAAGTCACACATTGACAATTTTTGTCTTATGTGCTCATTACAGCTAAAATCCTGTTTTGCCAAATGCCGTACACACTTTAGCATTTCATAATTCAGTGATTTTGTTTTTTCAGTTTTGCTCACAGATAATCCATATGCAAAAGTTATGTTTGAATTTTTCTATAACCATTACAAAAGTGAGTTCTCAAATGTGTTTGTATTACAATAGTAGCCCATCTAATAAATCTGTCAGAAGTGGAGAAAAAAAGATGTTTAGCACATACACACATTGTAGATGCTTACGTACACCAGAGATGTTGCTTTATTTGAATCAAAGAAGAAGGCCATAGGAACTGAAAACATTCTTTAATGTTGTTGTGTTGCGTTTTGTCAAAATAATTAAAAAAGTTCGGGCAAATGTTTAATAATTTTTCTTAAATGAATAGGATGTGCTCACCCTGCTCTCTTTCCCATGCAAGAATTAGCATGAACTTACAGGAGTCTTAAAACAAAAACAGCCAAACAAACAAAATGTGAATGGTTTCATCTGCTATCTGAACACGATGACTAAATCTAATGGAGTAATAAAAATATCATTTACAAATCAATATAAAAATTGTTTAACAATTGTATTCTGAATTCTATATGCATTGTAAACATTTGTTTTCTTGCTATAATCTCTTTCTTAGTGATTTGGTCACTTGACTACACGAAAGGTTATGGATAAAATGTATCACACAAGAGTGTGGAAACTTTAACATGTTAAAACATAAACGAGTGTGAAGCTTTCAGTGGAACCGTTTGATTTGTTTTGGTTGTAATAGTTCTCTTACGAGAGCTCTCTCGTACTGCGTCTTAGCTAAGACGCTACGGGAAAAGTCTCTTTTCACGAAATACTGAAGCAAAAAATTATCCTTAATTTTGTATTTTTGTAAAGCGCATTTGCAGCAGTACACAGCCATAGGCGAGACGGCTCGCTCGCTCACTGGCTTGTTCTGCGGCAACTGCACAGCCTATCGAGCGCAGGCTGATGCAACATCAGACCAATAAGGGCGCTTCGCGCCCTTCTTGCCACTTCCCGCCGAAACGGGTGTGGCCCAACCTATAAAAGGAGCTCGAAAAGGCTGACTCACCTGATTTTTCATCTCTTCAGCGAAGCTCACGCATCGCTGGATCACGAGGAAGCAAGCGCCGTCTGGAAGAGCATATCAGCAGGACGAGCCATCCTGAAGCCGCTGGCACCGCCGCCTTCCACTGCCGTTCCTGCTGCGCTATCCGGCGCCCATATCCTTTATAATCCTTGTTCTGTGATAATCTGTGTGTGTGTTCGCCCTGCGACGCACATTCACAAAAGAGCTGCGTCTTTTTAAAGATGCCTTCGTGCGGCTCGTGCAGAACCCCGCTCAGCGAAGGAGATCGTCATGTCATCTGCGTCTCCTGTCTGGGTGAAGACCATGCAGCGCTCGCGCTCGCTGATGGCGGATGTCCTCATTGCGAGCTGATGCCTATGGTGACTCTGAGGACTCGCCTGGCATACTTCTCGAAGCCTGCATCATCCGCTGCGCCGCAGCGCCGTAAGAAGCGCCGCTCGCAGCGTCTACCAGAACCGCCTCCAGCTCGGCCGAGCTCGCCGGTTCCCTCCGCTTCGCCGGTCTCCCCTGCATCGCTTCCCGATGCTCAGTGTCCGCTGCTTGCCGACGCGTCATCGGAGGAAGTGGATCTCAGGCCCGCGTCGGAGGAAGAAGACACGTGCTCTCTGCTTGCTTCGGGCAGTGAGGGTTGGACGAGCTCCGTGGATCTCGCGCCAGCTGCTCAGAGGCCCAGCAGACGGGGGGATATCGATAAGGAGCTGATGCGTGTACTCTCGTTGGCCGCGGCGAGCCTCGGCCTCGAGTGGTCTGCACCAGCGCCCCCTTCACGTTCCCGGCTGGATGGTAGCTATCTTCCGGATGAGCGCTCTTCCTCAAGCTCAAAACACGCCCCTTTTCTTCCTGAGCTTCACGAAGAAGTGGCGAAGGCTTGGGACGCTCCATTCTCGGCGAGAATCCGCTCATCTGTTTCGCCAGCATTCTCCACACTGGACGGTGCTAAGTACAGAGGCTACCTGTCACTTCCGCCGGTGGAACAGGCTATAGCAGCGCACCTTTGCCCGCCCTCTGCTGGACGGCGGACTAAGGCGGCGTTGCCATCCAAAGCCTGCCGCATGACGTCATCGCTGCTCACACGGATATTCTCTGCTGCTGGGCAGGCTGCGTCTGCGTTACACACCATGGCGACGCTACAGATTTTCCAGGGCGATCTTCTCCGCAAGCTGGATGAGATGGGACCTGAAGCGATCTGTCTCGCAGATCTGAGGAGTGCTTCGGATCTCTCCCTCCGCGCTGCTAAGTCCGCTGCACAGGCCATGGGACGGGTTATGGCTTCCGCTACGGTGGCTGAGAGGCATTTGTGGCTGACGCTTTCTGACATCAAGGAGTCTGAGCGCGCTGCGTTTCTTGACGCTCCGCTAACTCCTGCCGGCCTCTTTGGATCTTCCGTCAACGAGTTTGTGGAGAGATTCGCCGAGGACCAGAAAGCTTCACAGGCGTTCAAGCACTTCTTGCCGAAGCGCTCCAGTTCTGCAGCTAGCCGCTCTAGACCGACCCCACAGAGCTCTCAGTCACGCCCACCGCCTCCTGCTGCGCCATCACGACAGCGTCAGCAACGCAGCTCGGGACCCCGTTCTCGCTCTTCGAGCCGTCGCCCCGCGCCGCGGGAGCCGCGGCAGAGGATTGCGGTGAAGCCAGAAGCCCCGAAAGCATCCTAGCACTGCTGGGAAAGCGCCGGTGTTCGAGTTCCGCTGCGGCCGAGCTCTCACCCAAGCGCGCCGCTGTTGCAGTTCCAAGAGTTGCGACTGCCTCAGTGTTTTCTGCAATGCGCAAGCCTGCACGAGTGCCCGCTTGCCTGCACACAAAAGCCGTTATCACGGCTACCCAGATGTTTCACAAAAACAGCGTTTTTTCTGGTGTCCCGGCCACGGCCGATGGTGCTATAAATGTTGTGACGATGCCCACTCCTCAGTGCCCATCTCCACATGTAAGCACAGCCCTACACACAGGGCCTGCGCTCATAATGTCGACTCAAGTCGGTCGCGCACACTACATAGTAAACGTGCCCACCCCTCAGTGCCCACAATTACTATGTCACACGCGTCATGCGGTTTCTGTAAAAACGAAACCCGTGCACGCTCGTCCGGCCACGGCCAATGGTGCTTTAAATGCAGTGACGATGCCCACTACCCAGTGCCCATCCCCACATGTAAGCACAGCCCTGCACACAGGGCGGGCGCACATAAGATCGACACAGATCGGTCGAGCACGCCGCATAGTAAACGTGCCCACTTCCCAGTGCCCACATACACTATGTCACTTACGGCGCGGGGCTTCTGTAAAAACGAGGCCCGTGCACGTACATTCTGCACAGGCAGACGGCGAGTTGGAAGTGGTAAAAGTGCACACATGCAGCCCACGGTTACTCGCAGATATATTGAGTCCCACGGGACCCGCTCAGCCTCCCTCCAGTCGGTTAAGTGCCGGAACGGGGTCGAGGATGAGCGATCTGCCCGCTGTGATCAGCGCGCTCCCCGCCTCAGATGCACAGCACACTCGAGCGCCGCCGTTGCCCAGTCAACAGAGCGCGTGTCACATCCAGCCCTTAGCCATTCATGCAAATGCATGGTCAGCGCTTCCAGGGGTTTCGGATTGGGTGCTAGGCATTATAAAGAGAGGCTACTCGCTACAGTTTTCTCGACGCCCACCGCGCTTCTCAGCGCGCGTCGAAACTACGGTCAAAACAGAAGTAGCACACATACTTCGGGCCGAAATATCGAAACTGTTGAGCAAAGGGGCTGTAGAGCCTGTGTCTCAAGCTCAAAGCGAGGGGGGGCTGTACAGCAGATACTTTCTGGTGCCCAAGAGAGACGGGGGTCTCAGGCCCATACTGGATCTAAGGCAGCTGAACAAGGCATTGATGAAACGCAGTTTCAAAATGCTCACGACCAGGAAGCTCCTCGCGCAGATTCGCGGAGGGGACTGGTTTATGTCAATAGATCTGAAGGACGCGTATTTTCAAATACAGATAGCGTCAAACCACAGGCGGTTTTTGAGATTCGCCTTCGAGGACCAGGCATACCAGTTTGCAGTCCTGCCATTCGGCTTGTCCGTAGCTCCTCGTACGTTTACGAGGTGCATGGATGCAGCGCTCGCTCCTCTCAGACTCAGAGGCATACGAGTGCTGAATTATTTGGACGACTGGCTAGTTCTGGCCCAATCACGAGCGGAGCTCGTGGACCACAGGGCTGTTTTACTCGATCACCTCGAGAAGCTCGGCCTCAGTGTCAATTGGGCGAAGAGTTCGCTGAACCCCAGTCAGACGATCCTGTTTCTGGGTATAGTTCTGGACTCGTGTTCCATGACGGCGCGACTGTCACCACAGCGCACGATGGGCATTCAGCGCGCAGCGAGTTCTTTCCGCTGCGGCGCGACTGTGTCGCTCAAACACTGTCAAAGGATGCTGGGTCTCATGGCCTCAGCATCTCCGGTTCTGCGGCTGGGCCTGCTCCGCATGCGCCCCCTGCAGTTCTGGCTGAAGGCTCGGGTGCCGCGCAGAGCTTGGGCGTCTGGCCGGCTGCATTTCAAGGTCGATCAGAGCTGTGTTGCGGCTCTAGCACCTTGGACAGCGAACGGCTGGTACCGATCAGGTGTAAGCCTGGGGACTTCCCCGAGTGTGAAAATGGTGTCGACGGACGCCTCCACTTCGGGATGGGGAGCGCTGCTCGAAGGCAGACCGTCCTTTGGCCTATGGTCAGAACGGGAAAAGCTCCATCATATCAACTGCCTGGAAATGCTGGCAGTGGAGAATGCGCTGACGCGCTTTTGTCCCCATATCAAGGATCACCACGTCGTAGTCCGTTCGGACAACATGTCCGTGGTGTCCTACATAAATCGCCAGGGCGGTCTCGGGTCCCGAAACCTGTACAGGCTGACGGAACGCCTCCTGATTTGGGCTCAACGCAACGTGCGCTCGCTGAGAGCGGTGCATGTGCCTGGACTGCAGAATCTGGGTCCAGACAGGCTGTCCAGAGGCAATGTCCCTACGGGCGAATGGTCTCTACACCCGCAAACAGTTCGGCTGTTGTGGGAGAGATTTGGCATGGCGGAGGTGGACCTCTTTGCGTCCCACGAAAACGCTCACTGCCCCGCATTCTTTTCCAAGAACGAAAGCGCGCTGTCACGGAAATGGCCGTGCTGCCCGCTTTATGCGTTCCCTCCCGTCTCCCTCCTTCCGCAGGTGATAGAACGGGTGAGAGAAACGAGATGTTCAATACTGCTTGTGGCACCTCTTTGGAAGAACCAACCATGGTTCCCAGATTTGATGCAATTAGCAGATGTCGCCCCATGGCCGGTACCGTTGAGGAGAGATCTCCTCTCGCAGGCCAGGGGCTCGATTTGGCACCCTCAACCGGAGTTGTGGTCCCTCCATGTATGGGCACTCAACGGTTACCCGCTGATCTCGCAGTGGGAGTGCTAAATACCATCACTCAGGCTAGAGCTCCGTCGACACGACGTCTGTATGCCTCGAAGTGGTCGGTGTTCTCCAGCTGGTGCACAGCTCGAGGTTATTCACCCCTTAGTTGTGAGGTGACGGAGGTCCTCTCCTTCCTACAGGAGCTGTTGGATAAGGGCAGAGCCCCATCCACGCTCAAAGTTTATGTGGCGGCCATCGCGGCGTTTTCTGAAACGGCGTCCGGTCAGTCAATAGGAAGGAACGATTTAGTCATCCGGTTCCTCAGAGGAGCTAGGAGGCTGAATCCTCCCAGACCTCCGTCAGTCCCTATGTGGGACCTCGCGGCGGTTTTGGAGGCCTTGAAGGGTCCCCCTTTTGAGCCTATCCAATCGGTTAGCCTTCAGCATCTGTCGTTCAAGACAGTATTCTTGTTGGCTCTCGCTTCTGTGAAGCGTGTGGGTGATTTGCACGCGCTCTCGGTGAGCCAGTCGTGCTTGGAGTTTGGGCCCAATGACTCAAGGGTCATACTCAAACCTAGGCACGGTTATGTGCCGAAATCCCTCAACACACCGTTTCGGGCTCAGGTTATTGCCCTGTCCGCCCTGCCGGTGTCAGGGGAGGATGGAGACTCGAGTCTTCTTTGCCCTGTCAGGGTTTTAAGAGCTTATGTGTCTCGCTCTGCTGCCTTTCGGCAGACGGAGCAGCTGTTTGTCTCATTCGGTGGACGTTTCAAAGGAATGGCTTTTTCGAGACAGACTCTATCCAGATGGATAGTTGACGCCATAGCGTTAGCTTACGCTTCCAGGGGCCTTCAGTGCCCGTTGGGCGTCAGAGCACACTCCACAAGAGGCGTCGCCTCATCGTGGGCGTGGTCTACTGGGATCTCCTTGCAGGATATATGTATGGCGGCGGGTTGGGCCTCGCCGTCTACATTTATCAGGTTCTATAACCTGGAGGTTCCCGCCTTGCAAGCAAGGCTGCTGTCGGTATAGAAGAATCAGGGCCCTGAGGGGAATTCTGAATTCATGAGCGCTAGGCGCTGCCGACTGTTATATGGGCAGTATTGCGTAAGACCCGCATTGCCACATTGGTCAGGCCTTGCCTCGGCTGTGTGATGTCATATTGCCGCATCTACGGATGCTGCTAGATATGGGACGGAGGGTTTTTCCCCCTTTTTTCTGTCCCGGACTCTCTGTGAGTCCCTCAGGTGACTGTGCACTGTATATCCTGGGCGTTGCTTCAGGTTTATCGGTGTGTGATCCCTGCGCGCACGGCGTTTTACATCGGGTTCCCGTAGCGTCTTAGCTAAGACGCAGTACGAGAGAGCTCTCGTAAGAGAACGTACTCGGTTACTAAACGTAACCTCGGTTCTCTCTAGAAGAGCGAACGAGTACTGCGTTCTCTGCCGTGCGTACGATTCACTCTGGTTCGCTTCGGCGATGAAATAAATCAGGTGAGTCAGCCTTTTCAAGCTCCTTTTATAGGTTGGGCCACACCCGTTTCGGCGGGAAGTGGCAAGAAGGGCGCGAAGCGCCCTTATTGGTCTGATGTTGCATCAGCCTGCGCTCGATAGGCTGTGCAGTTGCCGCAGAACAAGCCAGTGAGCGAGCGAGCCGTCTCGCCTATGGCTGTGTACTGCTGCAAATGCGCTTTACAAAAATACAAAATTAAGGATAATTTTTTGCTTCAGTATTTCGTGAAAAGAGACTTTTCCCGTAGCGTCTTAGCTAAGACGCAGTACTCGTTCGCTCTTCTAGAGAGAACCGAGGTTACGTTTAGTAACCGAGTACGTTTTAAGTGTAAAACAGCTAGATTTAATTTTTGTGTTGATGCTTCACGTGATCACACTTTTTGGACAGACACACAGTTGCACTAAAAGAAATATCTCGAAGAGAAAAACTGTAACTTAATTTCTTAATTTTCATTTATTCCTATTATGATGACACCACACAAAGATCACCTAAAAACGTACAGTCCAAAAAACTAATTGTGAACGGCCGTCCAAAATCTTGATATGGCTAAATCTTGAGGTGTAAGAAAAATGTCATTTACCAAACATTGTGATTCTTAGATGTGAAACATCCTTGACAGAATCTGTTGGCATGCAAAAATAGTCATAAATGTTTTAGCACAGCTGTTTACACAAATAGTATGAGAACTGTATATAGTGTCACTTGCATAGAAAATTCATTACCAGTTTATCAGGGTCAAAAGGAAATTATGATAATACTTGAAACATCCTTAGCTTGTACATTTCTTTCATTTTGAAAATCACAGCTGCTGGTGCTTCAATTTTTTTTAGTAAACTATTTAACATTACATGATGCCTACAAAAAGTCAAATAGTCAAAGTGTATGTTTTCTGTTCTAGGTAAGAACATTTACACCAAGTGTTATAGGCCGGGTAAATAATTTGAAAATAGTATTTCTGTCGAATGAGAAAAGTTCAGTCATACATTTAAAAAAGTTTTCTGATGTAGAAATTATGTTTCTGTCAAACACATGCAAATAGTTTTTCTACTCGTGTGAGAAAAGCACTTGGGTGCATAAATTATATGAAGAAACAATGCTGCTCATCAGGTTATTAAAAAAAAATTAAGACAATAGACAGTTTACACACAATGTGTAATCTTTTAAACATGTTTAAAATTGTAGGTGTAATTATTTTACTGACTTTAAGCAAAATATTTGTATATTTGTTCATTTACAGTACACATACTATCTACAGGATAGATTATTAAATTAAAACATTTCTTACATAACACAAAGTAAAAACAACAAATACGATTTTGCTCATAATTAAAATTTAGTTTACTCAGTTTTACTGTGTGTGTGTGTGTTATTTTTTTTTTTTTTTTGAGCATAAGAGACCCCAAACTTTTAAACAGTTGTATGTTATTTTATTAATTGAATAACATTCATTTTCTTTATAAAAAATACAATTTCTGATGATTATTTTCTGTTTGTTTGTGGGTGATATATGACATTCAGTTTTAAAATGGTAGCAGATCCGGTTAGACTTAGAGTTCAACTATTCCTGTGTTCCTCTCTTGTATATTTTGTCAGCCGTTTCGTAATTTCTCTAAAAATACTTCCATGTAACCTCAAACTTTCTTTTGACACAGTTTCATAAAGACTGCTGGGAAAACGCAGCATTCTGTTCTCTAGACTGTGTCTCATTGCATTCTCTCAGCTGATTCTGAAATAGCATGAAATGCAGTCTGATTTTGTCTCCATCTGGGATTGATATTTCCCAGCAGACTTTCTCTGACAGTTACTCAGCCAACTGTACTTTTGCTAGAACAAACTCTTTAAACTAAAAGATAAAATGGTGTGGAAATTGGGAAGGGCAATGGGTCACACAGCTACCAATCTGCATGATGTTAGCACAATGTGTCTCAGCTCCAAGGTGGTTAACCAGAATGAATATGATCTGAATCCAAATCTAGGAACTGTGGGATATTGGCCTACACTGTAAAAAAAAAACGTAGATTCTACGGTAAAACGCTGGCAGCTGGGGTTGCCAGAGTTCCACCGTAAAGTTACGGGTAAAACATTTTTTTCTTTTACGGTTGGCAGCCATTGTCATTGTTGTTTCTATGGTTAAATCTGGTGCTTGAGTCAATGATTTACTGTAAAATAAAAAGTATTAACTTTAGGAAAAAACATTTTTATAAACAACGGTTTTATACCTTAAAAAATACAGTTACATTGTTGTAGGTTTAACGGTTTTACTTTATATTTACAGTTTAATACCATAATTTAACTGATATAATATTAATATACGAACTTATTGAAGCACTGAAATCTGTTTTGTACCTTTGTATTACACTGGTAACCACCAAAAGCAGGTGGTGATGAGAGAGTCATGTGGTGAAACAAAGCCCATCACAAGCAGCTTTTAAATAATAAGATACATAGAAGGTGCACGGTGTCATTCACACAAGCACTAAACACCATCATGGTGAGACTCATTAAACTGAAATATGCAATAAACATTAATTTAACAACATTTTATGTAACATACAAACCTAATAAACAACAGATGAGAAAAAATTAAGAAGAAACATAGTTATTTCAAAGAAAAAACATCAAATTCAAACAAAATATGAAATGCAACGCAGAGAATTCTGGGAACGTAAGTTTACGTTTTTTCCCTGTAAAGTTTACAGGAAATTACCGTTAACCAGTAAACAGGTTTGTACTGTAGCATTTTCACAGTTTTTTACCGTTAAAATCACAGTCATTTTTTACAGTGTAATCGTGGGTTATGCCCTTGAACAAAGCACTTAATCTAGAACTGATTGCTGCAACATGGGGCTTATGTCGATTAATTTCGCTTTCTAAACAAAAGCTGCTTTAAAGAAGCACAGTAATTTACGATAATTTCATCTCTTTTATAAATTAATCCACATATCATATCACTTAATTGGATTACAAGTAAACATGCTAAGAACCTTTCATTCTATACACTGAGTGGTAGTATTTAAAAGTTATTGTTGGCTGTTTAATAAATATGTACATTTGTTCATTTGAGTCGAATGATAATGTTTATCCTCTGTTGTTGAACCAAATATATGAAGCAAATTGTCTGCTAAAATTGACAATTTTTTAAAGTATATGTATGTATATATATATATATATATATATATATATATATATATATATATATATATATATATATATATATATATATATATATATATATATATATATATATATATATATATATATATAATTTATTACTTTAATAGTACCCCAAATAACAGTGATTATAATAATCGGGTAGCACAAAATTGAAATTTGGAGCATGATTTTTTTTTTTTACCTGTAGTGCATTTACGCTGAGGATCATTCTCCGATAGAAAAAAGCCACTTTATTTTAAAAATGTTATTGATTGTATTTTGGAATGAGAAAATGTGCAAATTAATATGCAAATGAGTTCCCGCCTCAACTCAGTCACCAGTTCGTAACCGTTACTTAATGGCAATATTGGATTAATTCAGCCATATAGTATGTTTGATCTAGATACTAATTCCGAAGAAGAAGAGCAAGAGTGAACTAACTAAATTAGACTTTATCAAACAGCTAATAATGTGTTGCTAATGTTACACAAACCATGTTCCTGTTCACAATCTCAGAGAGCTATCTTATAAAATCAACAATCTTATCAAAAAGAAACTGCTTTGCTAAAGGTATGAAAAGCTCCATCTAGTTGATGGTATTCATTTGTTACATGTGATGGTAGGAAACGGGTGGTTTCAGACCACATTTTTGAGACTGTCACTGGTACAGTAGACTGCAGTTTTAAAAGTGCCATAGAATGCAAAGATTACTTTTATGAAGTGTTTGAACACAGCTCTGTGGCCACAGTGTGTGAAAACAAGCAGCCTATAATGGTAAAAATCCACACATTTTTTTTTTTAAATTCCCAATAAATCATAAACAGTCTCTCTAAATGTGCGGTTCCAGACTTCTCCCTATTATGATGTCATACTCTGCAAAGTTCTAAACATTTGTGATGCTCTCTGCCTTATTAGCATAGACAGTCCTGAGTGAGAAACAGCGGTCCGCCATTACTGTTTTCTCGCTGTCAGTACCAAAGGGCTATTACAAGTGTCGTGTGTTGGGATTCATCAACAAACATATGAGTCTCCATAGACCGCTGAGGACACGGTGGTTAAATTCCCTTTTGAAGGAAATGTCCTGGAAAAAAATGAAAAGCATTATATGTTTGTGCTAATGATTTTACGCTGGACTGCCTCAGAAACAAGGTTCAGTTCAGTGCTGGAAAGCGGGATAGATACCAATGCTTTCTGCACAAACGTCCAGACTACAGACAAAGTAAGCATCACGCATCATATTTTTTTTTCCAAAATAGCTCTCTGTAAGGCTAATGTCACTAAAGCTACCATTGTCTCTGTCTGTTTTCACTAATGCTGCCTTCATGTGCTACCAAAATGAACTTAAATAGGAATGTGGTAGTTAAAATTGCATTTGGAAGCAATGTGAAGTCAGTAACTTGGTCACCACTAGTTAAACTGTAACACCAGTGGGATGCCAGCAAGCATGAGCTCTTGAAGCTCCGCACTCTTCTGAAAAGGGAGGCGGGAGCACCAGCTCATTTGCATTTAAAGGGACAAACACAAAAACAGTATGTTTTGGCTCATACCCTAAAAGTGAGATAAAACTTCACATGCACTCTGGAGACATTACAGTATAGCCTTATAGTTTGTCTTTAAGCATATTAAAAACACCATACAGACATGTAAACAATGTTTGTCTTTAAGAAAAAAGTTAAGAAAGGTATTAAAAGCAAACTTTTTAAAAAGTTTTTAAGGAGGTTCAATAAGATGTGCATTTCTTGACGGATTCTTAAGTTGTCAAATGTTTTCTAAAGAATATTTTTCTGAAATTATATTTTCTTAAAATAACAGGCTTAAAATATAATTTTGCAAAATTGTATCGAAACAAACAAACAAAAGAAAAAACTAAAAACTCAGCTGGTCTTTTCATTCTGCCTACACACAAAACAAAATAAAAAATAGGCTAAGTGCATTCTTAAGAAGTATTTTAAAGAAATACAAAATATGAGAAAAGTTTAAGAAGAATGCTTTGTAAATTTGGTTCCAGGTGTCCTTGACTAATAATAAAATATACTTAGTCATGTGTTAAGGTGCCGTACTATCTTTGCTGCCATTTTGGTTCTATTGTATATATGACCCTTTGATGCTTAAGTCGGACTTGCAATTTTTAGCAAATCAGAAACTTGTATGTATGATTTCAATGAAATTCCAACTAAATTATCTTTTTTTTTTTTTTGGTAAAAGCTATTCATGGCTATTTATTTTCTTTTAAAGCTTTCACTCCATGTCTGCATATTTATTTAGAGTGGATGATGTCCGCTGTGAATATTATAAAGTCTGGCACACACTATAATTCTGAACGTGATTTTGACTAATTTCCGGAATCATAACAGATTTCTTTTGTTGTAAGGCACACTTTGATTTCTTACCATGACATGCTCACTGACTGCCAAATAATTCCCATTGAGGAGTTGTAGCCTCTGACAAACCTCTGACAGTGTCAGAGAATTTGGGTCACAGCCCTAAAATGTGGCTGCCCTGCCACGGCCATCTCAACAAACTCTGTTCTGCCCAGCCAAATCTCTCCAAACATTTGTTTTCTGTGCCAGGAAAAACCTTTGCATCACTTCAAGAGCTTGTTTGGGTTTGTGTGTTACCATTTTAATTTTGGTGATATTAAAACGCGACACGATTGATTGTCCAGTCAACGCTGTCAGTCTGCCCTGACTTTAACCTCACCAGACTAATGTCGTACAATGTGGCAAACAACAAACTTATCACAGAGGAAAGAAAATCAAAAAGCAGACATTCAGCTTTAGAAAGGACATCTATAGTCTAGTCATTTGCACTCATTATTACTAATAAGCAGGTATGCTGAAGTTCTGATTTCACTGATGTTCAGGTTTCGGTAATGACAATGTTGGAAATCAGCTTCCTATGAAGTCACCTTGACTCTCTGATTGAGATGCAGTTTCTGATCTCTCCTCTAGACACTAATCATCTGGGACACAAGCCTGCGGACATGCAGAGAATATCACTGCCTTATGGTGTGACAGTAGGCCAACCCCCCCTCCACTCCTCAAACACTGATTTCTTATAATGCCAATGACTCTCATAATCACAGAGCAGCTGAAGTTTGACAGTCGGCATGGACCGGGAGGGTTCAGATTCATTTCCTTGCAAATAGCTATAAGATGTTTGCTTTTGTGTTTGCCTTTGGGAGTCCTGGAATCTGTTATGCTGTAGATGTATTTAATATTTTTACTGATTCAGGGTAAAATTTAAGTAAATTTAAGTACTGGGTAATATTAATTAACTACATGTACTACTTACTATATGGTTAGGGTTAGGCTTAGGGTTACTTGCATGTAATTATCCATAATTAATTGTTATTATAATAGTAAGTACATGTTACGTGTAAGAAGAACTCCTTAAAATAAAGGGTTACCACTAGGGGTGTAACGGTACGTGTATTCCTACCGGACCGTTTCGGTACAGGGCTTTCGGTACGGTGCACGTGTGTACCAAATACAATATTTTGTACTCTGAACATAGGTACAATTTCGTGTTTCCAAACGAACATATTAAGTGGCGGAAGTCTCCGCGTTCAGCGCAAATCCCGCCCTGCAGCTGATACTAAGGCCGGTGACACACTGGCTGCGTGGTGTGGGCGTTTCTGCTGTGTGTTAGTTGCATGACGGCTGCCTCGCGTTTTCTGTGTCTTTACACACCAGAATCGTGCCTGACGCGGCGCTGGTGCGCTGCTGCTGCTGTAGATGACATAGAGGGAGGCCGCCGAGGTCTTCACTACAACAATATCTATACTTCATGTTGAGCATAAATATAAAGCCTAGGCAAAATAGACTATGTTTGACAGGTGCAATATGCCAGTGTGTCACCGGCCTAAGGTTTTCAAAAGGCATCACGCGAGTGTGAACATCACTACAACTAGGAAAAAATTATTGTAATTCAAACACAGCTCCCGTCGGGATTTGAACAGACCTTTGCTCTTAATTCCGATCGGTCCAACGCAATCACGAAATCTGAACAGATCTAAAAACTGAAACTGTTGATGTTGGAAAAGTGATATATATTGTTTAAATATGAGCAGGCATACAAGCTGGGATTGGTAATTCTGCACTGTAATCATAGTTATTTATTTATATTTTTCATTATATTTTATTATATGATATTGGTTTGAGACTGAGAGTATTTTATTTAGTGGAGAACTTTGCAGCTGTATTTAATTTATTATTCTTTTTTTTATTGTATATATATATTATTAAAAATTATTTTTAAAAAAAAGTGTAAACAAATTGTAAAAAAAAGTTTATAGTAATAAACAACCTGCAGTTTAATGTTTGCATTTCTTTCCCTTACTGTACCGAAAATGAACCGAACCGTGACTTTAAAACCGAGGTACGTACCGAACCGTGATTTTTGCTTACCGTTACACCCCTAGTTACCACCTGGTTGGGCTTCACTTTTTATCAACCAGATTTGATAATGCTCAAAAATATTAAAAGTTATAGACACTGAAGTGCCTTGAATTTTTTTTACCACTCTTAAATATTTTTTTATTTTATATAAAAATACCTGAAATGAGTCCTGGAGCAATCTAGAAAAGTAATGGGTTGAAAGCCACATGTCTCATGAGTTTCTATTTCAAATCTGAATAAAATATCATGAAAAATGAGACTCCTGCAAATATTTTTCTGAGATTTTTCTCACCCCCCCCACCCCCCAAATATAAGAAAATATATTTCCCAATAGTATTGAAGGCTTCTACAAACTATTTAGTCAGTAAACATACCACTGCATAGTTTTTTTCAATTATAAAACACTAGACATAAACTTAGACATCATATAACAAACAAACAAATCATGATTCATAGTACAATTTTTCATTTATGAAAAAAAATAAAATAATAATAATTAGGAGCAACGGAATATGTAGAAATCATATCTGGATGACCTTTCAAGAACAAATTTATATGTAAAGTTCCCATGTTGGCATAAATACTAATAATCTGTGCAATTATTAGTGAGTGATTCCCTTTTATTCTTTTGTCGTTTGATTAACTTTATTCAGGCAGTAGCAGGTATATTAGGCTGCTGTCACTTTAAGACCTAATGCACAGATTCAGTATACTGACTCACATCTGGTATTCTTGAAACTGTTTACATTCACTCAAAACCTAAAAAACTGTGATTACATGAATACTCAGACAAAACTGACATTTTGACAATTAGAGTGTATTTCTCGGTTCAAGCATGATAATACACATAACAGAACTCTATTCAGTACTCATACACTGATGTGCTTTCTATGTGCTTTCATCAGGTGTGTGTGCACAGAAATCCAGACTGAAGTAAGTTCACATTGACGTCATCACATTTTTTTGTATGTCTGCTCTTCTTTTACTCCCAGGCATTGACATATTTGAATGTTTTATGAGACATGTAGCAAGTGTATTCTAACGTCTGTAGATCAGTATGCTGCTTACGAAAGTATCACAATGGGTCTAATAACTTTATGCACACACAAATTTGTGAGTAAAATCTGTGAAAAGAAAGTATTCATGACCAAATCTAAAATGATTTCAAAATTTACAAAATATTAAGGACCAACTAAAACCCTAAAGCTTGTTCCTCTATGAAAATGTACCTTAAGATAATCAAAATAGCTTTTGCAGAAATGATAATATGAAAGTAATAATTAATCATCGCAGTGTAATAACTTGTCTAGAAGGCCAATAAGTTAGCAGTTTTTCTAAGAAAGCAGGTTAATCAGCTAGTAGATACTACACTAAAATGTTTAGAAAGGAGATCAGTAGTCTGAAATACACTCCGAAATACAGGTACAAAAGGGTACCATACCTGTGACAGTTTTTGTACCTTTTTTTCTGAGAGTGAAGGCTAAATTATTTGTGATATGCTAACATAGCATAGTATTTGGCTAGCAAAGATATGAAGCAAAGATTGGATTGGCTAATCCCAGTTTAATTTCACCATTCTGTACAGTACATTATACAGTATATTCTGGTGTTTAACATATGTATCATTAAAAAAAAACAATAACAACATTGTGATATTATGATGACATAAATCAATCATGATAAGATTGTTAATCAGACATCAAATTAATTTAAAAGAAAAGTTATTTTAGCCCATAGACATTGCTTTGGGGTCCAAAATGTAATGTGCATTATGATTTAAATGTTGTAATGCTAACTGTAAATTATACATTTGTATGAATTTTTGTTTCTCTCTTTCGTCTCCTGCTCACTTTTAACATGGATTATGCTGCATTTTAGTGTTAAATCATTCATTCTCATTCATAACGAGAGCAGTCAAAGACGAATTATGGATTAGCAGGCCAGTAACCTTTTTAAATATGACACTGTTTCGGTGCTGTCCATATGTGCATTGATTTATGTTAATTTCTTTTAACGTTTGAAAAGAAAAATGGGTCTTCTCTCTCCCAAAAAAATTGTGCTTGACACTGACCAAATATGAGCACATTTGTATTCATATCATAATATTTCTGTGCTTGTTAAACTTAAGAGAAATGTTGAAAGGCTTAAAACTTTAAAACCAGATGCCACAGGTTAAACTGCCTCATTGTGATTTCACATGAAGATGAATAGCCTATATCAAATGATTAATCATCATGCATCATTTCTTGTCAAGCGCACTTCATTGGTGAATCGATCAGATTTACTTGCACTGTGCTGCTGATTGGCTGTGGTTAAAGCACGCCATTCATTTCATTGAAGGATGCAAGATATTGCTTTTGAGTTTTTCTGTAGATTTGTCTAATCTGCAATTATTATGTTCTAATACAACATTTCGTATAGATTTAGTTTGAGAATCATTTTGTTCATTGTGTGATTTCCAGTGGTTTTGGAGATCTACAGGGATACACAAAGTTTTGAGAAAGCCCTTTAGCATGCTGACAGCATGCTCTGCTTTAGTGTACTAACAGTAACCACTAGACTAACAGCACAGTGAAACCCTCTTGTGGTCCATTGTGTCTGTGAATTCCTCCCTTTCAGCCATCCAGTTATCAAAGTATGGAATTAATTCACAACATTACGCAGAAAATTTGGAGACACTTACTGTTAGACTTCAAGTTGCCTGCTGTGAGCAGTGTACCTGTTATTATGGATAATCTGTAGTAGGGGTGGGTGATATAGCCTCAAAATTATATCACAATATTTCAAGAATAGATAAGTTTGTAGGTGTCCAGTTACAGAAACGGAATAATCAAATGTAAATAGCATTGCAGAGTCTTTACTGTATACATTAAATGTAGATTAATTCTTGTTAAAACTACAAAGTAATTCAGTAAAGAGCGCGGTCATTTTAAGAGATAATACATTCAAAATGATACACATTCCATTTCTTTCGCAACTGTTTACATTCACTTAACACATAACCGACCATTTTTTCAAGGATACTTTTGAGGTGACAATTTTGTATGTATTTGTTGTTTCAAGAGCAAAAGACAAAACTCAATTCGGTGTTTAAGGGTTGTAGAGGCTGCTCTCTGCATGCACACTATACGCACCGAACAGTGCATGGGTGCTGAATTAAGCTTTTCATGTCTTTTTGTGCTTGCATGTACTGGCGAGGTGTATTAGTTCGTTCTGACACAGGAGGAAGCAAAGAAGAGCTCGGTTTGGTGTTTGCACGGCTCTGTGTGCACACCAAACTCGGCGCGCAAACCCTCACTTGAGTTTTTCCGTGTCTTCTGCTTGAATGCTTTAGCTGTTTTGAATGTTTAAATTGGCAAGGCTTAAAATGCGTGCAACTGATGAGCTTTGGAAACAACGCACAGGCCATTTTTTTACGCTGGCCTCAGTCAGTCGTTTGAAATCACCGACCCCTCCCCTCTCTCCACGCCGCTTTACAAAAGAAATGCTCCTCGCCTGTTTTTAAAGGTAAGAGTGTGCACTCAAATATGCTCTAGAACCCCTCTTGTGATACTTTGTTGTCACACACTGATCAGTCTGCGCAGCGCTGCTTCAAGTTGAACACACCTATTGGGTTTGTGGTGTTGTTGTGCGCGTTAGGGAACGTATATCCACCATACATCATCGCGTCGCTATATCACTGATATCGTGATACAAAACTTTTTTGTCATGTAAAAATTTATACCAGTTTTATTGTGGATGGTATGATATGGCACACCCCTAATCTGTAGGTCAGTGTTTTTGAAAGGGCTGTGTTAACTTTAGGTTTCAGTTATTACACTACTTATATACACTACTGTTCAGAAGTTTGGGGTCAGTAAGATTTGTATATATATATATATATATATATATATATATATATATATATATATTTTTTTTTAGAAATTAATACTTTTATTCAGGAAAGATGCAATAAATCAATTAAAAGTCACAGTAAATGCATTTATAATTGTAAAAAATATTTCTATTTCAAATAAATGTGGTTCTGTTGAACTTTCTATTCATCAAAGAATCCTGAAATAAATGTATCAAGGTTTTCAGATATATATATATATATATATATATATATATATATGTGTGTGTGTGTGTGTGTGTGTGTGTGTGTGTGTGTGTGTGTATAAGAAGGTTTCTCAAACATTTTCTTGATCAGCAAGCAAATCAGTATATTAGAATGATTTCTGAAGGATCATGTTGGCTGTAGACTGGAGTAATGGTACTGACATTTCAGCTTTGATCACTTGAATAAATAATATTTTTAAAATGTGACCCCGCACCACAAAACAAATCTTAAGTGTCAATTTTTAAAAATTGAGATTTATATATATAATAAGCTTTCCATTGATGTATGATTTATTACGATCGGACAATACTTGGTGGAGATTTTGAAAAATTTGGAAAACTATTTGAAAATCTGGAATCTGAGGGTGCAAAAAATAAATCACATTTGAAGCTGTCCAAATGAATTCTTAGCAATGCATATTAGGGCTGTGCGATTAATCGAAATCGGAATAAAATTTCGCGATTTCAGTGTGCGCGATTTCTAAATCGCCTTACAGCACGATTTTCTGCAGCCCCGACCTCCCGAAGTATGTTATCTGAACCAATCAGGATGCAGCGCACCTGAGTGGAGCGCGAGAACAGAGCAGACTGGGCATATCCCTAACTCCAGGTTCTCACACACTGTCTGTGATGCGTAGCCTTTTTTTTTCGAGACCATGTTAACGGAACAGAACGTTCACACTGCACGCGGTAAAAAGATGAGAACAGAAAAGGTTTTAAGGTGCGAAAAGATTTAATATCTTGCGCGTGTGCACAGAGAGAGTTGTGAGTGCACAGGACACAGGTTGAGCGAGAGGAGACACATTGTAAGGCAGCATATATCTGATCCTTATACAGTCTATGATCTGAGCACGCGCATCTGGTTTTGTTAACAGAGCAAAGGAAATCTGCGTGCGAGTCAGTGATGCGCGGGTTGATCCAAAATGAGCGGGTGCCTGCGGTCGCTCGCGGTTGCCCGCGGTTACAAGTCATCCAAAAATATTTTTTATGATATTCAGGTCGCGGTCGGTCGGGTCCTAGACTAGACACATTTTTGAAATACATAGGCCTACACTTTATTGGTTGGATAACTGGCATGAAGATGACGCACGAGCTATTCATTATTATTATTTTTTTTGCCTAGTTAGTTTAGCCTACGTTCCTATGGCCCAATGGTGCTACGATGAGCATTTACTGCTTTTTAAAAATGCGGGCCAGGAAGCGGGTCGGGTACAATATTATATTTTTATTTTTTTGCGGTCCGAGTTGCGGGCGGGTTAGTTGAAAACGTTGATCGGGTGTGGGTTGTTTATACATTGACCCACGCATCACTGGTGCGAGTGAATAGATTCGCGCTCGTGCATGATTTTAATATGCTTTCGCCTTACAATAATGCGCTCTCGTTACTGCTTCTGAACTGCTTACACATAACTTATTGTATACACACTGCAGATGGAGTGCATGTGACCCTTGGGCAATAAATATATTGGGCAAAACATATAACACCTGAGGCACCGCTACAGTGAGCTCTATGACCAATGCATGGCAAAAAAAGAAGAAAAAAAAATCCTTGAACACGGTTTTATTTTATTTTATTTTTTTCCATATGTCTAGACATTTTGTTTGACATCTTAGTGATTATTTTGACTTATGTCTGTTCTAGAGACATTTGATAAAGCTCTCATTGGTTTTCTTTTGGAAATATGTTTACAATTTATACTGAATGCATTTATGACTGTAAAGCATGTCTGTGTGTGTCAAAATCGTGTTTAAAATCGAAATCGCAAAATTGATCATAAAATCGTGATAGTTTTTTTTGTCCATATCGCACAGCCCCAATGCATATCACTAATCAAAAATTGAGTTTGGATATATTTATGATAGACAATTTGCTAAATATCTTCATGGAAATTGATCTTTACTTAATATCCTAATGATTTTTGACATAAAAGGAATACATTTATCATTTTGACCCATACAATGTTTTTTGGCTATTGTTTTGTGGTCCAGGGTCACAAATGCATTCAGAATTAGAAAACAGTTGTTCTTAAATTGTAATGCTTAACAATATAACAGTTTTTAATGTATAGGAATAAATTACATTTGAAAATTACAATGGAAACAGTTTCTATATTAAGTTCAAATTGTAGCTATATTTCACACTATGAACATTTTTCACACTATAACACTTCATTTTAAGTTGCCCTTATTACAAGTTACATGTACTTACTATTATAATAACAATTAATTATGCATAATTACATGCAAGTAACCCTAAGCCAAACCAAAATCCTAACCATATAGTGAGTACATGTAGTTAATTAATATTACTCAATACTTAAATGCATAATTACAATGTAACAAGGACACCTTAAAATAAAGTGTAACCGAATTTTTACTGTATTGTGATGTGATCACACACTAAATTACATTTGAAATTACATGTGTATTTATAACATGTTTTTTGAGGGATGATCATTGTAGCCAATCAGAGACCTGAGCACATGAACACAATGGCCAATCAGAGGTTTTTAAGAATCTGCTCAACAGGGCTCAAAATACTAGGTAGAAATGATAGTATCGTCACATTTTTAAAATTTCAAAAAAGCACTCGACCACATCTCTTATGAAATGGCTCCCACTAACAGTCTGCCTCAAGCAAACACCACTAAATGTGTTTACCGCATCCTTAAGGGTAAAATCAACCTCGAGCAAGCCTGGGGTCCATACAGCTGCCCAGAGCACGTTTAAACAGCATCAAAATGTATTCAAAAGAGTTCTGAAAATCAGAAAACGTCATGGGACATTTGTTTTGAAGGTGTCTGGGACCTAAATGGACAAGCCCCAAGGGTTCTGCTCGACCATGGCAGGCCTGTCAGCTCTTCAGACTTAAAGTTCACATTGAGAATGCAGACATATTTTGGCTAGTCAGACTGGAACAGCTTGCCCTTTTAATCTTCGGGTACTATCCAAGAGCTTTGGCCTCCTCTTCAACCCAACAAACATCTCCAGTAGTGGAACTTAAGGGCCGTTCTGTTTTAGATTTGTTGGTATTTGCTGGAAATTTGAAGAAAGCTGGGCTCAGCTTTATCACAACATTATTGCTCATGCTGCCGGAAACGACCAGCTTTTATTGAAAACGAATGAGTTCCAGTTGCTTTATCGCAGAAAATTGGCCTGTGGGTGAATGCGGTAGGCGTTTGACAGACCGCTGAGAACTTAGCTTTTTAGAGTCGACATTTAATTCTTGTAGCGACTGCATCCAACCAGGGAAACTGGTAAGCAGCAGGTGGCAAAGGGGATCTTAAATGCTATTGATTGTTTTAAACAATGGGAATTAGCCATCTAGTTCACTCTGTTCTCAAGTGTGTTGTGAGCACTTGCGTTTCAAAAGCAGATGTTAAGTCACTGTTAATGTAGAGATTTGGAACCGAAGTATTGGTTGTTTAGAGATAAACAAGTAAAACTCAAGCTGGTTTCTTTGTTAGCTCTGAAGTACCGTAAAATACGTTTATTAAGCAAGATATTTGCTTTTGTCATGTTAAATGTCATTGTCATTTACAGAAACTTACAGAATAGAATATAATATAATGGCATCTTTAATGACACAGGAGGGTGGCTTTTCTGTATAACGCATAACAGTAACATTACAGTAATTACAGGACCCAAATGCGCAATATAAAAAACATATACGGGACAGGACCAAAAAAAATATATATATAATAATTATATATGTGTGTGTGCGTGTGTAAATAAGCCCCCAATCAATATACACACACGCATGCACACGCGTGTGTGTATATTGATTGGGGGCTTATTGCAGGTCGACAGCAGTTGGTATGGTGTTGTTTTTTAAGTGTGTTTTGGAAGTCAATAATGTGTGTAGATGGGTTTTTTTTTCACATAACAATATGTTACAGGTTTTTTTCTTGTTGGCTTGTCTGGGGTTCTATACCACACACACACACACACACACACACACACACACAGAGACACACATTACCTTAGAATGTAATGGCTTTGCAGAATCGAACAAGGAGGTGTTGACTGATTCCACACTTCCTTGATTTGTCTGAAGAAGATCATGTCTGATGTGTCTTCCTGATGAAATGGTTTGTGTTGATTGTGCCATTTTAGGTATAGTTGCCTAAGAATTTTAAGTAGTCTTATGGCAATTTATTGGCTGTTGGTGGAGACAGGGAAGAGTAGAAGAATAACGTGACCTCAAAAAGGTCATTCATAGCTTATGGTTAGCAAATCAGATGATTGCTTTATCCATTTCTAGCTGATATTGTATTTTATTTTCAGGAACTGTGCTGTGGAGTTGTATATGACTGAAATATTATATCACAGCATGAGTCATTTATATCACAGTATTCATTTATGAATATGGTTGAAAGGTTTGAATAATTTATTCACCAAAATTTACCAAGACTGAATACTCGTGAAAGATTATTGGAATATATATATATATATATATATTAAAAAATATATTTTTACATTATTCCAGTCTTCAGTGTCACATGATCCTTCATAAATCATTATAATATGCTTATTTGCTGGTCAAGAAACATTACAAATTATTATCATTGTTGAAAACAGTTGTGCTGTTTAATATTTCAGTGGAAATTTTGTAACATAAATGACTTCACTGATGCTTTTGACCAATTCAATGCATCGCTAAATAAAATTATTAATTTCTTTAAAAAAAGAAAGTTTATTTCATCTAATTACATTTTTATATCATTACTTTGCAGAGGCAAACCAAAATATTTATTATAAACTATTATGTTTAGCATCAGTGTAAAAAATAAATTTTTCATATTATAAAACACCTGAGCTAAAAAAAAACTAAAACCATCTCAAATATGTACCATGGTATAAATAAATTTGGCTGTAAATAGTAAAACTTGCAGACACATTTTTACTATCAGATGGCATTGTTATACCATCACTCAGCCAGTGCTGGTATGCGTTGAATTGAAGCTATCATATTTGTGAACAAGAAAAAGTGAAGTAGGGGGAGTACAGAGCCTTGTGGCATACCTTTGTTGAAGGCCAGAAGGTGGGAGGTAAACTTTATCTCCATTGTAGAAAAGCGGGCAGCTGGCAGCACTTTGCTGGCTCAGTGCCCATATTTCTAAGAAGGTGGATGATATTGAAAACAGAAGTGAAGTGAAGTCAAAGAATAGCACACATAACTAGATGTTTAGTGTCTCTGTATCATATAATGTGCAGTGTGTTGAAGATGCCAGGTTAATGGCAACCTCCATCAATATACATGAGTGGGCGGCTGTTTTCAAATGTGAACTCAACGTTGAGATTTCAAAGATGATCCTGAGGGTAAATGTGTTTGTTCTGCCAAGGGTTGCTCAATAGGAGTCATTTATAATAGAATAAAATATTAACTTATTAAATAATTCAGATGAGGCTTTGGAATGCCAAATAAACTGGTTAACAGCCATTCAGATTTCACTTGGTTTGTTTTCTTGTGTATTGGGATATACTTGTTTTGTATTTTGCCCATAGGATCTTTTTGATATGATATATTTACTATGGCAGATGCTCACAGATTTTACGCATATTAATGTTTTCATAGGATTTTCAGCTGTGGAACTTTCTTTTTTAATGTGTGAGATACAGCATCTATTCTGTCCATGGTTGCTAAGAAGTTTTCCTTGGCTTTGTTTTTGAAGGTATGGGCTGTTTAAGAAGCAGCTCACTCTCCTTGAGGAGGCCGAAGGAGGCTTTGATCAGTTCACACGCAGCTATACGAGTTACGGAGTACAGCGGATGCCAGACAACAGCCTCATCTTTAAGGAGTGGGCCCCGGCCGCCGAGGCTCTATTCCTCACTGGAGATTTCAGTATGTCTTTTCTCATTCTAAAGCTTTTCCCCTAAAGCCCTAGGCACTTGCCATCTTCCTATCGGGTAGAACTGCAGTGATTTTTGTTAGATCTCGAGTTCCATTAGGCGTTAAGCAAAAATACAATTTTAAGTTAACTTCAGCCAAAACTTAAGTTAAGAATCTAAAGTTCAGCTAAATGTCTTGTTGCCCTTACCACATTTAAATATATTTAGTAAAATTAGAATTTAAAATACAAGTATAAGACTATGTGTATCAGAAATGATTATTTACATTTCCTAAAATTAAGCTATACTGTAATACACTTGAGGTGCAACAGAGTTTTATTAAAATAAAATGGTAAACTATTTGATTATTTTTGCTTTTTGTATATTTAGTAAAAATATATTGTAATGTACTGTACAAGTTTAATACTCTGTACATCAATAATGATTATTTTAATGTGTTAAAATGTTAAGATATAGTGTACTACACTTAAAATTCTTTCTACAAATATTTTTTTTAAATAATAAAGTATTTGATTTAATGATTATTAATAATCATTTTAATTGCTTAAAATATTAAGATATACTGTACTGCACTTAAAATTCAACAGCTTTGCGTAAATAATAAGATAAAATATTTGCCTTATATTCAGATTTTGTATATTCAGTAAAATTAAAATGTAATATGCAAAACATTGTACAGTACATCAATAACAACCACATTTAATTGGCTTTGAAATATTAAGCTATACTTTACTATGCTTAAAATGCAACAGTTCTTTTGTAAATAATAAGGTACTGTAAAATATTTGCCTTATTTTCAGATTTTGTATATTCAGTAAAATTAAAATGTACTGTACATCAATAATGATAATTTGAATGGTATAAAATATTATTACAGTATAAACTATACTGAACTAAGTTTAAAATGCAACCGTTTTATGTCAATAATAAAAATTTAATTTCAGATTTTGTACTGTGCAAATAATTAAGCATTATATAAAGGGTTGTCAAACCTCTTGAACTTTGACACTGTTCACAATTCAGAAAGTTTTGTTATTGTACTGAATTATTGTTCCTTTGCAGAATTCATAAATCATACAAGAGTTAGTCTGCCTATTCATTTATGTCTTATGTCAATTTTTAAATGACATTTTGTTTGTTTCCTTTGACAGATCTTTGTTGTGTGCATTTGTGTGTTTGTGCGTTTGTGTGTGTGTGTGCGCGCGTGTGTGTGTGTGTGTGTGTGTGTGTGTGTGTGTGTGTTCAGGTTAAGAAAAAAAAAATGATTCTCTTCAAAGCTATCTGAATTGCCTACAAAACCGAATGCACAGACTCACTAACTCATTCACTCAGCCTGACTTCTCACCAAGAATGTGCATGAATGCAGGATTTAAAGGCATTTGCTTGTCTTTTCTAGTTATTAGGAAGTGCAGGTTTTTTTTCTTAAAGAAGTAATTAGCCAGACTTTACAGACTGCAGGCCAGATTCTGTAGTCTTTGATCACATTGCAGAACTTGCATTTGAATAAACATGGTTTTTAGTATTTTTTTTTTTTTTAGAGTGAATGCAAATTTAGGAACAGATTGATAAGCATTACTACTATTATTATAAGCATCACTATTACTTTTTCTCAGTATTAGAACAAACCTCTTACACTAATTATTAAAATTTGGTATAAAGTGTGCGAAAGACATGAATTATAATTCAGATCATGCAGATTGTTAAAGTATTCAACTCCTGTTGAATTTGCAGTAAAAAAAAAAAAAAAAACTGGCAGCTGTGGTCAAAAATTCACCAACATACTGGTACCTGTATATTTACTTTATATAAAATTATATAATGTGTATATATTAAACTTGAATTACCAAATTGGCATACAGTGTGATCTTACCAAACACATTAGGAGTTTTGTGCAGACAAGAACCACTCACTTTTTCTTCATAGAATGTGTCAATAGGGCCTTTCGCACCGCAGGAACTTGGTGTGATTTTTAGTACCGAACTGCCTTTTTCGAGAACCAAATTAGCTCCTACTCCGGAGCACAGCTGGTACAAACCATGATGTAAGTAGACATTGATTGGCCAGACGTGTTCGAAAATGCCCTTACCCGCCATGATTTAAAACGCCGGGTAATATACTGTAAACATTGTGTCAACTTATTTTATGATAAACAGCGATAAATATATGGACGCTGAAGTGCAGGCACTTGTAACAAATGTAGCACTGCTAGTTGTCGTTGGAGATTCTTAGTCCTCCTTTCCGTTCTTTCAATTGCTTTACATATACGTCGACATTCCATGTCCATTATTGTGAAACCCACGAGACACAATAAAAACGTTGTTAACGTTATTATTCTTTGTTAATGTTGTTGAACGTTGCACACAAATGACATCGTTGTCGACCGGCTTACGTCCTACACACGGTCGGTGTGAATGCAACCCTTTAAATGGTACTGGGAAATAGTTTGCGCAAAATTGTTCCAGTAGTTTAGTACTGTACATTTAGTTCTGGAACTAAAGCGGTGCGAAAGGCCCCAATGATATTAAGTATCGAATAGGGAAAGTTTTTAACTGCAGTTCCTTTCTTTTAATAGATGGCTGGGATAATTTTTCACATCCCTACACTAAAAAGGAGTTTGGGAAATGGGAGCTGCACATACCCCCAAAAGAGGACAAGACACCTGCTGTCACTCATAACTCCAAGCTGAAGGTGAGCAGACGCATTAGCTGGTTTGTTTACTTCTTTAGCCAGAATGAGGCACTGAGGTATTATGAAGCCTTTATGCGCTGTCAAGATGGCTTTAATATTCAGCCGTTTTATGGATGGCATGTCAATGTTAAAGATACAGCAACAGGTGTGACTTTCAAGCCATTTGCTGGTCTTCAGCAGCATATTTTTAATAACACAGCTCCAATTTGGAGTTTCACACCCATGAGGTTTTAAAACTCAGAGCTTTAATTTTAAACAAATTGAAGCACGGTCCTGCGGGATCAGTTGGACTCTTCACTCAGTTCGAGATTGTACATTCAATTAAAGTCAACAAGCTGAATGGACTTTATTTACTTTAACACACATTCTTGATATTATTGTGAACAATTCATCCATGCATGTTAAAAGTAATCTTGCATAAAAATGTAATAACTTGCTCTGCTAATTTCCATCACCTATAGGCCACACTGGCACCGGGTCAGTTACATACAAAATGTCCAAAATAAAGAAAGCGGATACAACTTTTAATTATAATAATATATTAGTAAATGTTAAAATTACTGTAATATTAAAATTAATTAATACTTTAGATTTATTTTTCATTATTAGCCGGTGATACAGAGGTAGTTCATCAAAGAATGAATGTTGTCGTTCAAAATTTTAAGATTGTGCTTAATTTTTGAAACACAGAAATGTGTAACAATTTCTGTCCCTCCACTGAAAGTCTAAGTAACCAAATTAAATATGTTCATCATATTGCATTTCTTCTCAAGATTTGCATTAAACCAATTAATGCTGATTCATTTTGTGATGATATTTGGAAATGCTTTTGAAGTGAGTTTTAACATGGTGAAGCCAAATACAGTTTGTTTAGCGAAAATAAATTTTAAAAACCTGATATAATTTAGCCATACATTATTCTCGCCATGAAAATAGCCACAGAAGTTGGCATGCCATAAAACATAAAAAAAAAACACATTTTGGATCTTACAAGTTTTAGTTGTCATTACTTTACTTTCAATGTAAGGACAGAAACCTCTCAGGTTTCAATAAAAGTAATATCTTTTTCTTTCTTTCTTTTTATTTATTTTTTTGTCTTTTTCTTTTTTAGGTGAACTATGCCTTTAACTAATGTAGCTAATCAATTTAGCCAAATGGACCCATAAGAACCTTAATATTAAAGGCATGGTTCACCAAAAATGAAAATTGTCATTATACTCACCATCCACTTCCAAACCTTGTGTGAACCAGTATAAAAACAAGATATTTTGAAGAATGTGTGTAACCAAACAACTGACGGTTGCCATTGACTTCCTACTGTTTCAAAAATTCTGTACAAATATTCATAGAACATTTTATCTTACCAATAAGAGTTCTCCTAAATAGCAGAAAAAAGAGTTTTCTCTTAAAACCTATTCACAAAGTTGCTGAGACAAATTTTTACGGTTAAGGGGAGGGGTCAACCTTGTTGCTATGGATGATTACACAGTGATTGGCTGATAGTCTCCGCCAGAGATTTATTCATAGAAATATTGAAGAGCGCAATACTATGTTGCCATATTCAAATAAAGGTTTTAAAATTAAAATTTTAATTGCCACATTCAAATAAAGATTTTAAAATGCAGGCTAAGTGTCACCAATTAAACAAGTAAGCTATATATTCAGCTAATTGTCAGTCTCTTATATGTATGCTTCTCATAAACAATTAGTCAATATGCATTAGGGCTGCCCTCGAAGATTTTTCTGGTCGAATAGTAGTCATTCATTTTAAGCATTAGTCGACTGTTAGAGTCAGAAAGCGCATCCTGTTTGCTTCCATTAATTTAGAGAAGCGCAATGTTTCGTTGTTATTCTGAGTGCACATAAATAAATGTAGAGTCTTTACAAATACAACATATTATTTACTCTTATCTGTATGACCAAAAATTATGTATTTTAAGAGCAATTGATTGCACCGGCGCCTCCATCTGTAATGCAGTAGCACAAGCGCACTGCTGTTCAGCTTCCACACTCCGCACAAACACGTAAACTATGCACTTTTTTCTAGGCTAACATTAGATTGAGCTGCCATGTAAAGTTGCTACTACATATATAGTATGCAGTACTATGCGCTAAAACGTTTTGTGAAATACACTTAGAACAAAGGTTTAGGAGTCCTAAATATAGGACTGACACACCCATTATTTGTATTGACTGTGTATGTAATCTACTCGCGCAAATCGTTGAACTCGTGTTAAATCCATGATTTATCTTTCCGTCTGATTGATGGCCGTCAGCGGTTGAGTAGAAGACAACAAATCCCATCATTCCACGCTCCTTCTTAGCGTCATCAAACCACGCGATTGTTATTGTTTTAATAGTGCGCCCTCTCATGGCAGGTCTTACAACCTGTACCTTTTAAAAAGTTTTGTGAATAGAGGCCCAGGTTTAAAAACTGTTTATATTGATTTCATATGATTTTGAAAAAAAAAATAAAAATAAATCTCTTATAGCGTTTTCAAGAACAGTTTACATTTAATGACTTTAAATATGTCATATGGTGTAACCATCAAAAAATTTCAAGGTAACTTGAACTAACTTGAATTTCAAGGTAACTTTTTTTTTTTTTATATCATGAATTATTAATTAAGAATTGAATAAAGTCAAGTCAAGTCACCTTTATTTATATAGCGCTTTAAACAAAATCCAGTGTGTCAAAGCAACTGAACAAAATTCATTAGGAAAACAGTGTTTCAATAATGTAAAATGATAGTTAAAGGCAGTTCATCATTGAATTCAGTGATGTCATCATCTCAGTTCAGTTTAAATAGTGTCTGTGCATTTATTTGCAATCAAGTCAACGATATCGCTGTAGATGAAGTTACCCCAACTAAGCAAGCCAGAGGCGACAGCGGCAAGGAACCGAAACTCCATCGGTGACAGAATGGAGAAAAAAACCTTGGGAGAAACCAGGCTCAGTTGGGGGGCCAGTTCTCTTCTGACCAGATGAAACCAGTAGTTCAATTTCAGGCTGCAGCAAAGTCAGATTGTGCAGAAGAATCATCTGTTTCCTGTGGTCTTGTCCTGGTGCTCCTCTGAGACAAGGTCTTTACAGGGGATCTGTATCTCGGGCTCTAGTTGTCCTGGTCTCCGCTGTCTTTCAGGGATGTAGAGGTCCTTTCTAGGTGCTGATCCACCATCTGGTCTGGATACATACTGGATCCGGGTGACTGCAGTGACCCTCTGATCTGGACACAGACTGGATCTGGTGGCCACGGTGACCTCGGAATAAGAGAGAAACAGTCTAATATTAGTGTAGAGATGGGTCTTTAATCTAGATTTAAACTGCAAGAGTGTGTCTGCCTCCCGAACAATGTTAGGTAGGTTATTCCAGAGTTTAGGCGCCAAATAGGAAAAGAGTAATCAAATGTAAAATAACATTGCATATTTGACTGTATAAATTAAAGATGAATCCTTATTAGAGTTACAAAACTATTCAGTCAATAGCAGTGAGTAATTTCCTTGTCTTTTTTTTGTTTGATTAACATTAAGAAAGTTCTGTCACTTTAAGACAATGCACAGATCCAGAACACTGATACTGTACGTTCAGCCGACTATGTCTGCTAGGTTAATTTTTGTTAATTTTCTCCTTTCAAGCACGACTTTAAAACAAACTCAATGTTTGTGTGCGTTCTGAGATGCGGCTTTGGCTTTTCGGATGAGCCGTTGTGCAAGTGCGTGCCGAACCATGGGTGGAGAACTGCACGGTTCGATATTTTTTTCTGAGAACCGTTCCAACACTATATAACACTGATTCCAGGTATCCTGAGAGGATGGACAATGGAATTTATTTCATTCCATTTGCTAAACCCAAACAAGACAGAGCAAAAAGTCCCTAAGCATTCAATCCCAATGAAGATGAAAACCTTAATTTTCTGGTTGTTATACTCCCATTAAGATACAGTTTTCATCTGTTCAAGCAGAAACTTAATGTCATCTTGTGCTTCAGCAAGGAGTCTCTAGCTAAAACTAGCTAACTTTAAAGTTAATGAGTTTATGCTAACTGTTCTCAACGTCATGTACAGTGTAGGGGAAAAACATTTCATTGCCTCGCCATATTAAACTGGTTAAATTAATTTAGTTAATTATATTCTAGTTAATTAAATGTAAATTAATTTAATCTTACCCTGCGGTACGTTACCCATCATATTTATTTTTCTTATAATATTATATATATATATATATATATATATATATATATACATATATATATATATATATATATATATACATATATATATATATATATATATATATATATATATATATATATATATATACATATACACACATATATATATATATATATATATATATATATATATATACATATACACACATATATATATATATATATATATATATATATATATATATATATATATATATATATATATATATATATATATATATATATATGGGTGATTCTTTAATTGGAGATACATTTGAAGTTCGAAGCCATTTATTTTTAATAGCTTTACCAAAATTTTACTCCAAAAACACATTTTTATTTTTTTTTATTCTTTTTAAGAGTCACAAAATGTTAGAGTTTAAAACTAGAAAATATTTTATTTTAAAAGCTATTTCATGATGTTGAAAGTCATGATATCATACTGTCCTTAGTGGGTGGTACTTTTTTCAAACAAGGGTAAAATATGCATTAAACATGTTTTAAATTACAAATTTCAGGTTGGGGTTTTAATTATTTTTGTTTATAAATTATTATTGGTGACAGTTTCCAAATGATGCTAAATTAATTTGTTTAAAAGTAACTTTTATTGTTGAAAAATACCAATCCACAAATCCTGTGTCAATTCTGTTACTACATGTTATTGTCTCTTTAAATTATGCTTATCTGTCGCATCAGTATCCTAAGCAACGCAAGATGATGTCACTTCCCTTTTGGTATTAAACTCTGAAGAACTAGGAGGTATGTGTTTTGTTCTCTCTGAAGCCATGTAATCTTACAGGCACTTGCACCAAGAGTTCTTATATAACATGTCAAAACTGTTTCAACAATCTCATAGGGAAAGCAAAGTTCAAAGCTATTAACAAAATCAGGTATTAAAAGTTTTTAAAATCATCTTTAGTATCAGGCCATGTGCTCTTAGCCTTTATGCTAGCATGTGGTGCTATTAGTAAAAAATGCTAAAAATGTCAACTCTGTTATTGTCAATTCTGTTACCAAGGTACGGTAACAGAATTGACCAATATCCATCTCTTGGTTTTCACACTGCCCCTGCCTTGGTTACAATCACACAATGATGCAAACAGACACAAAAATGCATAATGGGTGTTTATAGCCACACACACACACACACACAGAAACGCAGAGCGGACGCATTAGCTAACAGTGGGAAAGATGTGCCAAATGCACAAAAACTTTTTCAAGCATTGGTGGATGCACCATCATCCAGTGAAGCTGTTCTACATTGAAGAACATGCCATTATCGCAATGGAGGTGATGCCAAAGTCACTTCCTGTCGTACCCTTCACCATAAAAATCCACCAAGTGGTCACGGTCTTCCCATATCAGCTAATTTACCGGGATGTGAGTTGCTCCTGTTCCACTCAGCAAAAGTTGGTGTGCCAGTGCCACCAAACAAAGACATTCAAGTTCCCTGCTGATCCTCTCACATTAAATGGAAAGCAGAAAGTTGGACAAGAGAGAGTTGTTGGAGAAGAGAGAGCCGTTGGAGAAGAGAGAGCTGTTGAAGAGAGAGATGAAGACCAACAGACAGACATACACTGGGAGAGCCAGGATGTGGTTGGACAATGGTGTGTCCTCACATGACCATAATATCTATCCTGGTACCATCCTGGAGGTCAATGAGACTCATGTTAGGGTCAAGTGCATGCACCAAATAGGAAAAAATAGATTCTTTTGGCCTGGTCATGAAGATGTTCATTGGTACCCACATGAGGACATCCTCAGATTAATTCCACCTCCGACCAAGGTTGCGACACGGCATGTAGAGATCCAGAGGGATATCCCTTACGAAAAATAACCATGATTTTATTATAGTAAAACTGTAGTAACCCATGGTTTTTTGGCATGTTGACTACCATTTGTATAACCACAGATTTACTACAAATACCATGGTTAAACTACGGTTAATATAGCAAAACCATGGTTAATTTGTGGTTACCATGGTTAAACTATAGTAACCATGGTTTTTTGGTTTTATTTGTAGTAAAACCATGGTTAATTTTCGTAAGGGATCTGGTCGAGTATTTCTCAATAACTCAGCAGTTATTTTCTTGTTATAGGCATGTTCTGGTTGGTTTGGGTCAATTCTGTTACCCCCGTCAATTCTGTTGCCAGATGTGTCAATTCTGTTTTTAGTCTTTCATCTTGAATATTAATGAGATAATACATTGAAATATCAAACTACTTAATATTGTTATTTTTATATTGTGCAAGAGTAAGATATATGTTATAGTTTTATCTCTACCCTGTAATGTTCAAGTAATTTGATAAAAAAACAAGTGCACCCTTTGGATAATCCACTATTGCCTGGGGGTGAATCTAATTTTGAAGTTGTATAAATATGACATTTAATATCTGTTTTAAAGGCCTGAATAAAAGGACTACATGACAAATGAAACTAAAAAGATTTATAATTTTTTGATGTACTGTTACTTCTATATATTTGGTTGTTCGTCCGTAACAGAATTGACGAGAAAAACTATGAACAGGTGATATTTTGATAAAATAGAGAAAATAATAAACTATCTGTATTTGTATAGCACTGAATATATAAACTTTAAAGTGTTTTCAAGGTAATTCTTAAACGATGGTTCTGTATGACAACCTTTTTTTTTTTTTTTAAATTGAAATGCAAAATGTATCTCCAGTTATAGAATCACCCACATATATATATATATATATATATATATATATATATATATATATATATGACTTATCTTATCTACAATCTGGCTTATCTACATTTTTTTTATTCTTTTGATATAAGAGCAGTTATAGCAGCACCTTGACAGTTTTTACTTTTATCTCTGCAAATTTATTTTAAGTTGAAATGTAAACATTTGCTCATAAAAGTCATTGAATGTCTGATTTTTCTTTTGAATTTTTTTAGTTAAATTAATTGACAAAAAAATGCATCATGTCAGTGACCTGGCCATGAGGCTGAGATTAATTTCTAATCTGTCTTTTTATAATCCATCTGTAATTTTGTGTTTAGTCCAGTCTCTTCCGTTCAATGCTGTCCTATATGTGGTGTGATACGCTGGCAGAGGCTTGACTGATGGCAGGTAGATGCCACTCACTGGGCACAGGCTGCTTTTCTGGTTGCTTTGTTCCTGCTGTCTTCCTGGGTCAGGCTCTGGACGATAAGAGCCAGATGCAGACTCTGGCCCTGCCCCAGTTCGGGCCCTCAGACTGGACTCGGATGAGTTGAGTGTCAACTGGATTATGTTCCTGGTGAAAAGTGGTCCGACCTGACTTTAATTATGCAGGAAGTGGACTGTCCTATTCCTTCTGCTTCACGCTGCAGGCTCATATCATGGAGAGACCTTGTGTAGTTACAAAGGGTGTTTTATGCGTACGGTAATATAATATGGGTTAGTAAAACTAACATTAGCCAGTCATTAAATGAGGTGTAAAATACAAACAAATAAAATAAAATAGACTTTTGCACCAGGTGGCTGGTAGGAAATATGATTTAATACATTTTTTTTTTTTGTACGAATGCAAAGAATTGTAAGAGATATTATACAAAACCAAAAACATGCAAACTTTCCACATAAAAAAAAAAAAATAACTTTCACTGCATAAAAGGCAAAACATCATCAGAAGTTATTTTTAGAACTCAATGTAGTGAGTTTTATTTATTTGGTAATTAAATAAGCAGGAGGTACCCAGTGTGAATGGTTGCAAGGCTACATTTATTTGATCAAAATGATTAATAATATAATCATTAATTAGTTAAAAGATTATAAAATATGATTCGATTTTAAAATAACTGTTTTGTTTTTAATGTTTTATACAATTCAAATTATTCCTTTAGAAATCATTCTTTCATAATTTTTTCCTTAGGATTATTTAAAGATCCCCTTGTTTGTGATCCCATGTTTTAAACTTTAGTTAGTGTGTAATGTTGTTGTTAGAGTATAAATAATATCTGTAAAATTCTAAAGCTCAAAGTTCAATGCCAAGCGAGATATTTTATTAAACAGAATTCGCCTACAAAAAATGACACGTGTGGACTACATCCCTCTAGTTCCTGCAGTAATGACGTCACTAAAACAGTTTTTTGACTAACCTCCGCCCACATGAATTCCCAAACAGGGGGCGTGGTCTTGTTGTGCTCTGACAGAGAAGAGGAAG
Source organism: Carassius carassius (assembly GCF_963082965.1). Classification (NCBI taxonomy): domain Eukaryota; kingdom Metazoa; phylum Chordata; class Actinopteri; order Cypriniformes; family Cyprinidae; genus Carassius; species Carassius carassius. The sequence goes on along the minus strand of NC_081795.1, from coordinate 18,640,446 downwards.
AGCTGCATTTGTGTTTGTCGCCATGTCGTTGAAACGCTGTTATTTTCATCTCGGAGTCCAATCATCTTTGTTTGGGCTTCCCAGGGACGCGGTACTTGGAGATTAATGGTCACAATTTATGTGTAACTCGGTTCCTGAAAATTATAATCCACATGTAAAACTATGTGCAGCACATTTTGCTGAGGACAGCTTCCTCAATCTCAATCAGTTTAATGCCGGATTCGCACAAAGATTATTCTTGAAAGATGGAGCAGTTCCCTCTTTGTCTGGAGAAAGCGTTGTTTATGGACCACAACCGGTAAGTGTATTTTATTATTTAAGTTGGTGCGTTTAACAGTTTATGTAACTTATTACACAAAGGGCAACGCTGTTTAGCTCTGTTAACTAGATGTTAGGGCTGTGCAAAAAAACAGGAATGCGATTTTCATGCGCATCTCGTCAGTAAAAACGCTCCTGTGATTATAAGTACATCTCCAGCACAGGCTCCTGCCCACTTGCTTCTCAAAACTAGCCCAATCGCGTTTCCAGGAGGGCAGCGTGCGCTCAGCTACTGTCGAATCACAACACAGTAACCACTGGCACAATCAGAAATCGTTACGTATTTCTGAAGGAGGGGCTTTATAGAACAAGGAAGTCATCAGCCCGTTTTTATGACAGTGAAAACAGCGGTATACAGATAGGTGAATTGTGTGAAAAATACTGTTTTTTTACACGCGAAACATGAACACATGTTATATTGCACACTGTAAACACAATCAAAGCTTCAAAAAAGCGCGAAAAACGGGACCTTTAATGTAAAATATCTGTATCAATATAGTCTTCTTTACAGTCTCTTCTGAACAATTCAATGCATCCTCACATTAAAAGCATTAAAAGCAAAACAGTTTCATGGGGAGTTAAGAAATATTAATTGCCAGTAAATGTTTTCAATAAACCTGCGACTGGATCCTAAAATAAAAGTACAGCAAAGTGACAGACATTAAATGAACGAAGTATTTTGTCATCATCCGTTTATCCTCCACCTCTCCATGCTTTCATTGACACCATGTGTCTGCTATTTTCTGCTGTTTTCTCTCCATCAGTCGGTCAGGCTCAGCATCTGTTCAATCTCGCACTCTTTTCTGGGTAATTATATAAACTGGCGACCCCGTGGTGTGGTGGTTTGGCGATTCCGCATGTCCTCAGGTGTAAAGTTGCCAATGATTGAGCCCCACTGGGACGCTGCTCTGTAGGTCACGGGCAGGTGCCAATGGCTCTGTCATTACCTCTCGCTGGCAGCTTATGGAGGGGACCATCAAATGATCCATTTGCTTTTTGGCCCAGGAAAGAAAGAGATAGGGAGACTCGGGATGGTGCTCCCGCGGGTGCATTCACGCGGTGAGAGACGGTCCGTTATCGATCCGCTGTCCTGTACTGACAATCGTGTGACTGTGCGTGGCAGCGGGGAGGAAGAGAACAGTGACTTTGAGTGAGTTAGACTTTATCCGAGAGCACACCGCTCTTTTATCACTCTTGTTTGAAAACTGGGCTGGAAACTGAGTGCCTTAACTTAGAGTGTGGTTGTTAGGTTAGAACAAAATGTATATATATTTATATGAATAATTATACCATTTAGTATGTTTTTTAAGCAATTTGATTGTACAAGGATACCTATATCATTATACACATTTATGTCCTCATGAACCGAGTACAAACACACAAAGTTTGCTGCTTCAGTATTTGTAGATTTTTTCTCTCCACTTTTCTATGGTATACAGAAGAAAAAATATATATAAGCATTGCATGAGTTTTAAAGGCTTTTATTGGCAAAAAAAAAATAGATTATGACCAGTCAATATTTACAGTGTTGACTCTTGTTCTTCATAACCTCTGCATTTCGCTCTGGAATGCTGGATATTAGTTCTGGGCCAAATCCTGACTGATGGCGATCCATTCTTATCTTATTAGTTATTAGAGTTGATCACAATTTGTGGGCTTCTGCTTGTCCACTCGTCTTTTGAGGACTGATCACAGGTTCTCTATGGGATTGAGATCCGAGTAGTTGCCTGGCCAAAATTTCAATATGATGATCTTCAAGCCACTTCTTTATAAATCTTGCTTTATGACATGGTGCTCCTTCATACTGGAAAATGCACGGATCAACAAATTGCTCAATGATCGTTGGAAGAAGTAAGTATTGTAGAATGTTTTGATACCATTCTTTATTCATGGCAGTGTTTTGGGGCAGAATTATGAAATCCCACTCACTTGGTTGAAAATCAAGCCCACACATAGATGGTCTCAGGATGCTTCACTGTTGGCACAAAACAGGTTTCATGGTAGCGGTCACCTTTTCTTCTCCGAACAATCGATTTTCCAGATGTCCCAAACAGTCGGAAGGGAGCTTCATCAGAGAAAATAACTTGGCACCAGTCGTCTTCTGTCCAATCCTTGTACTTCCTGCAGAATTTCAGTCTGTCCTTGACGTTTTTCTTGGAGAGAAGTGGCTTCTTTGCTGCCGTTGTTGACACTAGACCGTTATCCAAAAGTCTTGGCCTCACTGTGCGTGCAGATGCTCTCACACCAACCTGCTGCCATTCCTGAGCAAACTTTGCACTGCTGGAGACACGATTCCTCTGGAGGAGATGGTCCTGGTTCTTGTTGGACACTCTGGGACATCCTGAAGACTTCTTCACTACAATCGAACCTCTCTCCAGGTTCTTTCAGGTGCAATGTTCTTTGTAGCAATTTCCCTGCATTTGAGGCCATTTTTGATGCAAAGTGATGATGGCTGCACGTTTCTTTGGAGGAAACCATTGCTAACAATAACACAATAGCCGCTTTTCCACTGTCGGGCCAGTGCGAGCCAGGACTTAAAACCGGCCAGGAGGGGCTAATAGCCTCGGGCCTGTAGCACAGAGGCCAAAATAGTGCTGCGTTTCCACCGTTGGGCCAGAAGCTCCGCTGCGCTTCACTAAAATCGGCCTTTAACATGCCTCTCAGAAACAAGGTCACGAAAACCCTGCATTTCACCAACAATGATAAGTTTTCAGATAACAAAAAAAATAATAAGTGACTGGAACTAGCCCAATCACAAAACGAACACCATAAAAGTGGCCGTTTGTTTGCATGCTTTGTTAAATATTTAAATCCAAAAGTATTGATGTTCTACTATAATAAGTGCTACATTGATCATAATGAATTAATGTTCTACAGGGTATATATAATATGTAGTATAATGGAATTAAAATTTCTCAGGGCTGTCTAGTATTACTACAATTTTTAGGGTTAGAGTTATGTAATGTTATGTAATGTGTTGTGTTGTTATGCTGGAAAATACAATGCTTTTTTCAGTTCTGGCGTCTATAGATCCAGTTTCTGTGAAGATCAATGAAAAAAAACACACACTCTGACATTAAATTCACACATTGCCTTCGAATGCCATTTAGAAAGCATAACTTCTGTAGTCTAATCTGAGACACATGATGAGTTTTTAATATCTGCGAATGTACAGTTTTGCTTCAGCTATAAATAACAATGCCAATAGTACACAAATTATGAAATGACCCTTTCTGTTTCTGATCAATGCTTTTGTGCTGGCTAATAGCTTTATTTTAGACAGCTCTAGAAATCTTCTTCGCCATGAGGAAAAAACAGTGTAGCGGAATAAACTTTTCTTGACATGGTTACTAATCACTATAGCAAAAAATACAAATTCTGTCATAATTCACTCATTCTCATGTCATTCCAAACCAGTATCATTATTTTATTTTTTTTTTGTCCATAGAAAATAAATATTAAGTTATTTAGCAGAGTGTCCAAGCAGCTTATTTCCATACATTAAAACATACATTCCTCAGAATTTCCTTTTCTCAAAATTTCAAGTTTACCGCTCATAATTCTTTTTTAAGACTTTTTTTTTTCAGAATCACATTTTCTCACAAATGCAAGTTTATCTCATAAAGTCTTACTCCAAATTGGGATTTTATTTATTTGTTTATTTTTAATCATAATCCTTAATTGACAATTTCTCAATTGTAAACTTTTTTTTTTTTTTTTCCTCTGGCTGTTGCAGGCTTATATTTTGCATTGTGTAGCTTAATGATTTTTTTCTGGACATGGTTACAAATCACTTAATTAACTAAACAAACAAACAAACAAACTAAAAACATCTGTCATTATTTATATGTATAAACCCGTGTCACTGTTATTCTTCTGTGAAACAGAAGTCGATTTATTTAACTGAATGTAGGCTTCTCATTTCTATATATTAAAACATACATTGAGCACAGCTCCGAAAAGCATCTTAAAATAATATTATGATATTTTTATGGTGCTTTTTTTTATCATTTTGGGAGCTCAACAGCCCTAGTCCCCATTCGCTTTCATTGTATGGAAAAGAGCAGCCTAGACATTCTGCTAAACGTCTCATTTTGTGTTTGCTGGAAAGTCATACAGGTTTGGATGTATATGCCTGTAAAGCAAGTACCAAGCTAAACATATAAGTAAACACATTTTTTTCCCAGAATCACTGCATTTCAATTGCCACACTCGGTGTTTAAATCAAATTGGTTATAAAATTCAGAACCATTCAGTTTTCTCTTTAAAAATACAAATAAAAATACGCTCACGAACAATTCAGAAGCTGCATTTTTGTCACAGATAGTTTTTTCTAGAAACCCAGTGCAATAAATTCAAGAGTCATGTTTTTTTCAGTATAAAACCTCTTTCACCTCCAGCGGTCAGACTGAACTTAAGCGTCCTCTTTGCTTGTACAGAGTGACCTTTCTGCGTGAGATTGGCCCTTTATCCCTGCTCTCTGGCAGCTGTAAACACATTTTCTCTTACCTGCATTACCCAGTGCCCTTTGCTTGTGCCCACGTCCCGACCCTCTCTATGTGCCCTTGCCGTTACATCCCTCATTTGTCTCTCTTCCCAGGTGGTTGTTCACACCAGAGCAGGAGAGCGGCTGTACCGAATCTCACCTTGGGCAAAGTATGTGAACAGGCATGAGAAGTCCGTCATCTATGATTGGGTACACTGGGACCCTCCTCAACCTTACATTGTAAGTGATTATATCCCCCCAGCATTGGTGTGCCACAACCTTTTATTTTTTAGTGAACTATAATGGGTCCTCAATTTTCAACCCTTGTATTTAAGTATAACTGTGTCATGTAATGCATTTTTAATTTTGATGGCCAAGTATGTGAGAATATTATGGAAGTTTATTATAAAATATAAAACAAAAGGTAATTGTGACTTTTTATCTCACTTTTTTTTCTTTTTCAAAGAATTGCAAGTTCAAGTCCCGGAGTTATAACTTTTTACTTAATCAGAACTTTTTACTTAGTCAGAATTCCAAGTTTATATCACAGAATTATAACTTTTTTATTATTTGTATTGTAACTTTAAATCTATCAAAATTCTGACCCTTTTTTTTATATTAAGTTTACATCTTGCAATACTGGCTTTTTAATTTTTTTTTATTTTTTACTAAATTTTTTAGTTTCAGAATGCAATTATTATTATTACTATTTATTTATTTATTTTCTGACATTTTAGACACCTATGAACATGCAGAATTGCAAATGGGCAGTTGAGAGGAAAAAGTTAGATAAAAAGACCTTTATATATATATATATATATATATATATATATATATATATATATATATATATATTTTTTTTTTTTATACACTTTCATAAAGTACTCTAGTTAGGGCATGTGTGTGTACTGTATATTCCTTATTAATTGAAGTTTCCAAGCAAGGCAAACTGTTTCTGAAAACAGGAAGATGAAACGGCTTTATAAATACAACATGAGCCATTTCATTGCTTTCTTCTTAGAGTAATTTTACTTTAATGTCAAGTCAATACTGTGAACATCATCTCCTCAGACTATGAATTATATATGCCCATTAATGTCCGCCAGTCATGATTCGGTGAGATTCCCCAAATTAGCTACTGTCAGCTCTGTCAGCGGCTCCATCTTGTCTACAGTTGTATTTGCATGTACTGTGATGTTAAATTTGGATGAAGAATTATTCCAGAGATCTTTCCCTGCTCTTTCTGTGCCAGCACAAGCATCCTCGTCCACAGAAGCCCAGGAGCTTGCGGATATACGAGTCCCATGTTGGCATTGCATCTCCGGAGGGCAAAGTGGCATCCTACAGCAACTTTACACACAACGTGCTGCCTAGGATCAAAGATCTTGGTAAGAGACTGTGTCTTTATCACAAAACTATAGATAATGAGGGTTTATGCCTAATAGACTTTGGTTCAAAGTGACTTAATCATGAGTATATTTTTTATAGCCTTATTTTATTGTTTTGTTTTTTTTGCTTTGTTTTGATTTGTTGCCTTAGATTAATTAGTGTATCAGTTTTATTTCATTGAATTAAATTGCTTTATCCACACACAGATTTTTATTTTATGTTATTTATTTTGATTTTATTTTATATCTTTGTGTTTGTTTTTGTTTTGTCTGCACTGTTTTTATTTTATTTTATTTATTTATTTTTTTAAATATATTGCCTTACAGTAATTATTAGCCAGGTTTCCATCTAAAGTTGCGAATTTAACTTTTGCGCAAAATTGGAAAATCGCACAAAACATTTGCGAACAACCATTGTTTCCAGCCTGCGAGTCAAAGAGAACAAAATCGTCACTTTCTGATAAACTGGCACTGTACATCACTAAGAAAAGTAGGAGAAACTACTAAATATATTAATTTTCCTATATAATACATTATTTGAACATCAGAGCGAGCAGACAAAATACAATGAATGCGGTTATTGCTTTCGGAGGTGGATGGAACAGTTCTGGAAGACAATTATACAGAAATACTTTGATGACAGACTTTGCTCTGGCATTTCCAAATGACTGTATAACAACATTTCAGATACTCTGAAACAAGACTGGTTCGCTGGTTAGTCAGGATTTACCATCCCATAGCACACAGTCACATGACTTCTTTTGACTCGCTTAGAAGAATTTATTAACAAAATGCATTTCTATCTCCCACTATTTGCATTAACCCTTTTTCACACAAGTCAAAAACCACCTCAAGCGAGCGTAAAAACTTTTTTGCGAATTCAGGAATTTTTATTCAAAAATTAGTTTTTCCATCACTCGGTTCTGATGTGATACTTCAAAATGCGCATAAAAGCAGGGTGATGGGAACCCAGCTATTGTCTTTGTCAGCAACATTTTATTCTAACAAATGACTTCATTCATGGATGTTTTGTTTGCCTTGGGTTTTATGTTGGCTTTATTTTCTTCTTTTATTTATTGTGTTTTTATTTCATTTTTACAGTTCTTTTATGAATGCTTTAAACGTGTCTTAAAACAAACTACTTTGTCTGTACATGGATGTGACACATGACCAATTCAACATTTATATTTTTCTCTGACCTTTTGAGACAAAATGTTTAAACAATGATCTGTTTTTTTATATATATTCTCTCAGTTTATAATTTTGTACTAGTTTTAACACTCTGTCTTCAATCAAATCATTGTGTTAGATAAACTTTTCATATGAAAAGACATTTCAGACGGGGAAGATAATTACTACATAATGTTATGCTTTTAGAGAGACACTTAAATTTTTCTCTGCTAACAAAAAAACAATGGGCTTCATCAGTAGCAGGTCTGTGAAGCATTTTATTATTTTTGATGCATCACAGAGAAGTATTCAATTACTACGGTAGAGACTCACCATGTTTTTTGGAGATATACCATGACAGTACCATGATATACTTTAAAATACCTTGCATGACTATTAAAGTATCGTGCTAAATGAATATTTAAAGCATTTTGTACAAACGTATATATCAATGTACCATGGTATTACATCACTGTACGTTGGTACCATCACAGTACTTTTTGTAAGGACACAAGTAGGGCTGGGGCTCTAGTCAGTAAATCTGGTTCCGTGATTACCGATGTGTTTTGGAGATGCAGGGGGTATTTTCAAGTGTTTAACAGACACAGAAGATGAGGCTTATTGGTCTGTTTGTGACTGAGTTGGAAGTTGACAAAACCATTCTAAACCTGACCGATCTGGTTCTCGAGTTCTCGAGTCACAGCATTTAACAGCTCACTGAAAGGGACAAACATCAGTGAATAATGACTTCATTTCAGGATGTTCTTCTAAACGCATGGAAAAGAGCAACCAGCATATTATTTAACATTCTCCCTTTAGTGTTCCACTCAAAAAGAAAGACATACAGTTCTGGAATAAAATGAGTGTTTGATAACATCATTTTGTTAGATTTTTTACAGCCGAAGGTCCAGACATTTATCTCAGTCAGAGAGTCTGAATCTGTTGTGCTTTTTGGTGTTTGAATTAAATGGTACTTTTCTTCACTTCAATACGAGTAGATTGTGGGCTTATTAGATCAAAATTTCGCATGAACTAGAATTTCACTTTTAGAACTGGAAAAGATCTTGCTAAGAGTTTGCTTCTTTGACACTTATTTTGTTTGTTTTGTTTGCATTTGGTTTTTATTTTTGTGTCCGTTTATTTATTTTTGGTTTCGCTTGATTTATTGTTAAAGGGATAGTTCACCCAAAAATAAAAATTAGCCCATGATTTACTCACCTTCAAGCCATCCTAGGTGTATATCACTTTCTTCTTTCAGACAAATACAGTCAGAGTTCTATAAAAAAATATCCTGACACTTCTAAACTTTGTTAATGGCAGTGAATGGCTGTTCAATAGACCGATAGAAGTCCAATGAAGTGCGTCCATCCATCATAAATGTGCTTCATCGAATCGATGCATTTGAAAAAAAATGAAAACCTTATAAGCAGTAATCTCTAGCTTCCGCTAACTGCCGTATGTGCGTTCATGAGAGAGTGACGTTCCGGCGTAGGACCTAGGCGTTGCGTTTGCTCTGGTGAGAATATGCTAGTCTCTGGCTTATATTTTCCTCTTGGCGTATAATGACATCCTGCAACATTTTTCTTTACAAATCCTCGTTTTTTCCATTCTTATTCATGACCAGGGTTTTGTTTTGCTTTCTCCTCTGCAGTTACGTGTTCATAACTTCTCACCGGACGACTACAGCGATCTGTCGAAATTTTCATTTCAGGATGAGTTGGGGGTGGCCTTATTAAATAAAACTTTAAACTTTAGAACATCACTTTTAAAAGTAGAAAATCAAATCAAAGAAACATTAAATGAGCTCTTTTGGATAGTGTACACATACCTCGTATTGGGCCACAGATGGCCCTAAGGGCCCCTTCTACATTTAGGCATATCAATTCTATAGAAATATCAGGATGGTGGGTTCCTTTAGCATTTTGGAAACATGGGAAAACATTCACACCAACTCCAACATTGTGCCTGTAAGTAGCACAGGGACAAGCACCACTCAAGTTTTGCTCAAAAAATATGAACGTTAATAAATATATATTTTATTGCTTGTCGGCAAAACAAAAATATGTGTGCCCACATAAAGTCCTACAAAGCCATTCGCAGTAACAAATATTATGAGAGAATAATTCATGCATATGTCCATGCATTAAACCAGTATGTTGTTGCAGTGTCCTCTTGTTAATGAAAACAGATGTTTTGAAATTATGCAAAACCATCATTCTCTGTGTGGGCATTTGGTACACACTGCCGTGGGGACGACACAATATCAGCAGAACAGCAGAAATGTTTTTTTTTTTTTTTTTTTTTTTCGCTCCCACGTGTTTACTTTGCAGGAAGGTTGTATAACTAAAAGTCACAACTGAAAGTTTGCTGTGGCATCTTAATAAAAGATGCGATTTGAAGCTTCAAAATTGTAGTTGGTTCAAAAATGAAAATGCTGTCGTTTTATGTGCTGGCTATTTAAATTAATTAATTTGAAACTGAATTAAGATAAAAGCGTGTAATGTTATTTTTTTACTCTAAAGTCATAATAGTCATCTATGGAAGGCATTTTCTGCCAAATTTAAATAAATAAATGAAATGATTAAAATTAAAACCAGATTAACTATTTCATTACAGAAAACTGTACGCAAAATATGTGACAAAATTGAGAATGAAATTAAATGATTTCATTTTCACTGTGACATACCTGTCAAATTGAAAAATAAAATGCAATTGGTGATTTCACATTTCATTTTCAATACAGTCTCGAGGCAAGACTGCCAATATTAAAATGAAAAGCAAACGTGAAAAAGAAACTACACATACAGTTTTTACAAAGCTCTTTATTAACGCTCACGCAATAATAGTGACACAATTTAAATTTAAATGTAAATTTTACTTGTCATTTTAATTCCTCTTTTATTTCACTGTTTTCATTTTCGTTTTCATTTTCGAAGACAACCTGCATGCAAATCATATGTTAATGAGTGGGTGTGGCTTATTCAAGTAACGGCACTAGAGAAAAAACCGTCGAAGTCTCGTGTGCATGAGTTGAATGGTGGTTGAAACAATGTGTGAAACGACATTAAAATGTGAATATATTGTAATCGAGACATAGCGAATCTGTTAGTGAGCTTTTGCGGGAAGCTGCTGCAGCATTAGAACGTGGAAGAAACAACCAGCCTGACCAGCATGCGTCAAACCCTCGACCCACTGCAGTTCCTCGGCCTGAGCCCCCACGAGAC